>NC_133619.1:387800907-387865907 GCF_048593235.1 Sminthopsis crassicaudata | reverse complement strand
CATTGTTGGTGGAGTTGTGAAAGAATCCAGCCATTCTGGAGAGCAATTTGGAACTATGCCCAAAAAGTTATCAAACTGTGCATACCCTTTGACCCAGCATTGCTGTTATTGGGATTATATCCCAAAGAAATACTAAAGAGTGGAAAGGGACCTGTATGTGCCAAAATGTTTGTGGCAGCTCTTTTTGTTGTAGCTAGAAACTGGAAGTGGAATGGATGTTCATCAATTGGAGAATGGTTGGGTAAATTGTGGTATATGAAGGTTATGGAATGTTATTGCTCTGTAAGAAATGACCAACAGGAGGAATACAGAGAGGCTTGGAGAGACTTAAATCAACTGTTGCTGAGTGAAATGAGCAGAACCAGAAGATCGCTGTACACTTCAACAACAATACTGTATGAGGATGTATTCTGATGGAAGTGGAAATCTTCAACATAAAGAAGATCCAACTCACTTCCAGTTGATCAATGATGGACAGAAATAACTACACCCAGAGAAGGAACACTGGGAAGTGAATGTAAATTGTTAGCACTACTGTCTATCTACCCAGGTAACTTATACCTTCGGAAGCTAATAATTAATGTGCAACAAGAAAATGGTATTTACACACATATATTGTATCTAGGTTATATTGTAACACATGTAAAATGTATGGGATTACCTGTCATTGGGGGGAGGGAGTGGAGGGGATAATTTGAAAAAATGAATAAAAAAATGCAATTGGTCAAATGCAAAAAAAAAAAAAAAATCCACTGAGGAAAATAAGACCTTCAAAATAGAATTATCCACATGAAAAAAAAAAAAGAGATATAGAAGCTAACTCAAGAAAATAAATCATTAAAAACTAGAAGGGGCAAGTAGAAGCTAATCATTCTATGAGGAACAAGAATCACTCCAACAAACTAAAAAGAATGAAAAAAAAATGGAAGAAAATGTAAAGTACCTCATTGGAAAAACAGTTGACCTGGAAAATATGTCGAGAAGAGACAGTTTAAAAATTATCCAGCTATACTAAGGCCATAATTTAAAAAAAAAAACTGCCCCAATATTCTAGAAACAGAGGGGGAAATAGTCATTGAAAGAAGCCATTGATCACCTTATGAAAGAGATCTCAAAAGAAAAACCCCAAGAAACAATTTTGCAAAACTTGAGAACTGCTACCTCAAAGAAAAAATACTGCAAGCTGCCAGACAAAAGCAATTCCAATATCAAGGAGTAACAGTCAGAATTACCCAGGATCAGGCAGCTTCTAAAACAAGGGATTAGAAGGCCTGGAATGCCATATTTCAGAAGGCAAAGGACCTGGGGTTACAACCAAGAATTAACTATGCAGAGAGATTGAGCATCATCTTTAAAGACAAGCAATGGATCTTCAATGAAGTAAGAAACTTTCAATCATTTTCATGGGGGGGGGGGGGGAACAGAACCAAACAAAATTTAGAGAAGCATAGAAATCTAAACTGGGAAAAAAATAAATGTTATTTAAAGGTTAAACTTTTTACATTCCTGGATGGGAAAATGATATCTGTAATTCTTGAGAACTATATCTGTTACTGTATCAGTCAGAGGGGACTATCATAGGGATAGAGGGTATAGTTGTAAATGGACTCTGATGTGATGATATCATAGAAAAAAACATTAAAGTTCTACACTGGAAGAAAAGGAAAAGAACAGCATAATGAAATGAATTAGAACACATAAAGAGGCATAAAAGAGTTATTACAATTGAGGGAAAGAAGGGAGGAGGATGGGCATTATCTAAAGCTTGATCTCATCAGTTTTCATTCAAAGGGGGAATAACAATCATTCAGTTGGATATAGAAATTTATCTGACCCTAGAAAGAAGTATGATGAGAAAGAGGGGAAAAAAGGGAGGGACAGGATAGAAGGGAGGATAAAAAACCTAAGGGAAAAAAAAAAGTAAGAGAAGGGGGAGGAGTGATATAAGATAAGGTAGTAGGTGGGGTGGGTAAAAAGAAAAATACTACTAAAGATAGAGTTGAAAAACAGAACAAAAGTATATTCAAGGGAGAAAATATAATGGAAGAAATACTGAGCTGGTAATTATAAATATGAATGTGAATGAGATGAATTCTCCCATTAGAGAGAACAGCAAAGTGGATTAAAAACCAGCATCCTATGATATGCTGTTTGCAAGTACATATAAGAGACATATACAGAGTAAAGATAAAAGGCTGGAACAAAATTTATTATGTTTCAGATGATGTAAAAAAAAGGAGGGGTAATCATTCTTATCTCAGATAAAGCAAAAGTAAAAATAAGTCTAATTCAAAGAGTTAAGGAAGGAAAGTACATCTTGATAAAGGGTACTTTAAATAATAACATAGTAATATTAAATACATACATATATATATGTATATATATATGTGTCGTGTGTGTGTATATACATATATACATATATATATATATATCATATAATAGAACATACCTGGAGAAAAATATTAAGTCATTTACAGGATAAAATATACAATACTATATTAGTGGGGGACTTCAATTTTCTCCTCTCAGAATCAGACAAATCTAATCACAAAATAGAAAAGAAAGATACTAAGGAGGTTAATAGGATCCTAGAAAATCTACATATGATAGATTTCTGGAGAAAACTGAATATAGACATAAGAGAGAACACTTTTTTTCTTGACAGTACATGGCATCTACACAAAAACTGACCAACAATTACAGCATAAAAACCTTACAATCAAATGTAGAAAGGCAGAAATAGTAAAGGTTTTCTTTTCAGACTACAACACAATAATATATATATGTATATGTATATATATACATGTATATATATATATATATATATATGCATATATATACATGTATATATATTCAATAAAAGGCCAGGGAAAACTCAAATACAAAGCAATTATAAATTAAATAATCTAATTTTAAATCACAGTAACAATTCATAATTTCATCCAAGAGAATGACAATAATGAGACAACAGCAAAACTCATGGGATACAGCTAAACTAGTTGATAGGGGAAATATTGTACCTCTAAATAGCTACATGAATAAAACAGTGAAAGAGGAGATCAATGAATTGGGCATGCTCTTAAAAAGCTAGCAAAGGAACAAATTAAAAATGCCCAATTAAATGCCAAATTAGAAATTATGAAACTCAAAGGAGAGATGAATGAAACTGAAACTAAGACAACCATTGAACTAATTAATAGTTATATAAAAGTGTCGGTTATATAAAAATCCAACAAAACAGATAAATCTTTGGTTAATTGGATTAAAAAAAGCAAAGAAAAACAAACAAATTATCTGCATCAAAAAATGAAAAGGGTGAACTTACCACACATGAAAAAGAAATTAAAGCAATAACTAGGAGGTATTTTGCACAATTGGATGACAGCAAATCTAACTATCTAACCAAAATGGATGAATATTTACAAAAATTTAAATTGTTCTGATTAACTGAAAAGGAAATAAATTACTTAAATAATCCCATTTTAGAAAAAGAAATTGAACAGGCATTAATGGACTCCCTAAGAAAAATCACCAGAATCAGATGGATTTACAAATGAATTCTACCAAACTTTTAAGGAACAATTAATTCTAATATTATGTAAACTATTTGGAAAAATAGGTAAAGAAGGAGGACTGCTTTTTTCACAATAAGCAGTGAATTTTGTTTTCTTACTCATTTTCTTTCCTTTTTGATCTGATTTTTCTTGTGCAACAAGAAAATTGTATAAAAATATTTACACATACTTGATTTAACATATATTCTAACATGTATAACAGATATTTGATTGCTTGTCTTCTAGGGGAGTTAAGTGGGGGGGGAAGGAGGGAAAAATCTGAAACACAAGGCTATGCAAGGATCAATGTTGAAAAATTATCTGTGCATATGTTTTGAAAGTAAAAAACTTTTAAAAATAAAAATAAAGAAAAAAAAAACAATAAGCAGTATTGATCTAAAAGCAATAGATAGTATTATTTTTAATGGAGAGAAGCTGCATGCATTCCCAATAAGATCAGAGGTGTAACAATGATGCCCATTATCACCACTATTAAACAACATTGTACTAGAAATGTTGACTTTAGCAATAAGAAAAGAAAAAGAAATTAAAGGAATTAGAATAAGCAATGAGGAAATAAAACTATCACTCTTTGCCTACCCAAGCTTTTAAGAATGAATGGATGAAAACATTTTTTTCCAATGCTCATGAAGGCAGATGAAGCAGACACTGTGGAGCTGTTAGAGCTTGGTCAGATATCAAAGAAGTCAAGGATGCCCTCTGTATACCAGACTACTACCAGTCATCTTGATTTTTGTCTTGATACTGGATTTGATGACTCTTGAAGAGGGAGTAAGATTAATGATTTTATGTTACTCTGTCTCATTTAAATACAATTTACATGCAAGTCAAGCCATTTCCCCATAATGTCATTTGTCCTCTCTAACAATAAAATAATAACAAACAACAAAAACAAAAATAATATTGCATGAATTTTAAAAGAGGGCAAGTGTGTACAAATGGATGAGCCAAAGACATAGGGACACCCCTTCTGGGCTTAAAAAAATGGGACAAAGGCACAACAGCCTCCATTTCAGGGCTTTGTAAAAGATTTGATGTCCTCAGAGAAAAGCCCTGTTTCAGTCAAATTAAAAAGGTAGCGGAGTTTTCTAAGAGTAGAGGCGGTGTTCCAAATATACAGAAGAATGAGCTAGGAGAAGGGTGAATGGGGTTAATGGGACAACAGAGACTAAGGGCTGATCTGAATAGAGTTTAGAGTTGGATATTAGGCTCTAGGGATTGAGGGTTGGGTAGGAAGACTATATGCATTTTGCCTCAAGGGTATTAATACTAAATAATTGTGATTGAGAAACCAGAAGTACAGGACATAGCCAACTGTATCACATTGGTTATAAAGAGGCAACATGTTCATTAGGGAAATTGGTAGTATGAATCGGCCCCCAAATTCTAAATGGACATGGTATCCCTTTCCCAATTACTGAATCTCTCTGCATTTAATCTAGATACCCATAGGAATTCTCATCATTTTTATGAGGATAGCTTCTAAGACTCCATATTGGTTATATGTAGCAGCCAAAGGCAGGCAAGAATTTCATCATCTGAGTAGCAGAACAATTAGAAGAAGCAAAATACAATTAGTTGCAGGTTGTTTTATCTATTGCTGAAGTACAGTAAAGCTGCTATAAGAAAGTGAATATAGCAAACAAAGCTGCATAGTGTATTAAGGAGGGCAGAAATTAATAAAGGTATGATGATGTTTGATGACCTAAAAATCCACTAAATGCCAAATGACTTGTGTTTGCTGAAGATGAGCAACCTCATACCGCACCAGGGCAGGCAAGTGTTTTCCTCATCAGCACAGCAAACCAGCTAGCACTCCATATTCCCTTATAGGATTCCCCACTGACAGCTAGAGAAACAAATTAATTCTCAGTTTGTTTTTTAATTTTAGTTGTCACTAACAATGACTCCACCTTCTGGCTCAGCATCTCAATATTAACTTACAAGCATAAAACGAGAACTTAATCAGGGAATGTTTGGGAATTCCCTTTCTACCAGCTGAGATGATGAAGGTGAGGTAAGAGCAAACATTTTGGGGGTGGGGATGGCAATTAGCTACTGACATAAGCTATAGAATAGCTATGCGCACTAAAGCTGCTTATAGACAGCATCTCATCTCAATTAATAAGAGGGAGAAGGGGAAGAGAAAACTTACTATGTGAGATTTTCCAGGGTATAAACTAATGAAACTGTGACTATCCAGTCAGCGCTGCTACAATTACTAAAATGACAACATGCTCATTCCAATAGCATTTTTTTCCCCATTTAAAAGAAATAGCACTAAAACAGTGGTGGAAAATGCTAAACCTGCAGGTCAATTATCTAGGTTCAAATCCTAGATCTGCAATATACTACTTATGTGTCTTTGGGCAAGTCATTTCATATCCTTCAAAAAAGTTTTCCCATTTGTACACAAAAAGTGCTTAAATCTTCCTTCCAATTCCAGAACTTTTTCACAGAATTCTGTTGTTTATGTAATTTTGAAGTGTGCATCAGAGGCACTTTTTAAAAAAGTAAAACCTCAATTTTTGCCTCACTAAGCCAAATTCTCTTTTGTTTTCAAGTCCAGGGAAGCTGTGTCACTGTTTCTGTTTCTCCCTTCCTCTTTACTTTCTCTGGAAATAGTATGAGTATTCTAGTACCATCTTGGACATGAAACCTAGATGTTGCTTCTTGAATTTTCATAGGACCCCAGTTATAACCTATTTTGAGCAACTCATTCCTAAGGTTAGTGATTCAACAATAGTCCTGTAGAGTACCAATAATACATAGATTTCTAGTAGCTGCAGTTTTGTTTTTCATGACTGCGAAAGATAAGTAATGACCCCAAGATATATTTCTTTTCACTATGGGAAAACTATAACTACCAGAACTTCTTTCAGCTATAGGTTCAATGCTAGCCTACTCAACTATATATATATATATAGACATATGTCTATATATATATATATATATATATATATATATATATATATATAGACATATGTCTATATATATATACACACACATACACATATATATGTATATGTGTATATATACACATATACATATATACATATATAGTATATGTGCATGTATATATACACAAATGCATATAACATGTATATCAACACAAATATATTTATATATACATGCATAAACATGCAAATATATGTATGAGTATATGTAGATATATGTATGTGTGTGTTTGTATACACACATATATCTACATACACACACATATATACACACACATCTCTGGTAAAATGCTGAAAAAGAAGAATCTGGTGAAAACTTCACAGAACATTCAGAAGATATGAACAGGTCAAACCCAGTGAAAATACTATTCTTATCTCCAGAAGTAAACAATGCAATAATCTGTCACAAATCTATCTGAATGAGATAATTACTTATGAACAAGCATGCTAGCAAGCATTACAGCAAGTAGTTTGGGTTAGCTAATAATGTAGCCCCAATATATTTTTTTTCAAAAGCTTTGCAGTAGAATTGACTTGACCAATTTGGAAACAATAAGTTAGAATTGAATTCCCTCAAAAGTCAATTGTTTATTGAATAGGATCCAAAAAGAAAATAAGCTCGACAATAGTCATTTACTGATAGCATAAGGTACAGTTTCATTTTTTCTCATATTTACCTAAGACACATTTTCCACAGCCATATCTTTTACTTCAAAAACAAGTCCCCAACATGACAGTTTATGATATATTACTTGATTTATGTCAGAATTACATGTTAGATTTCATTGTTCCCTATTAATTTGCCACTATCATGTATTATATTGAGAATGGATTTCTAACATTAGCATGTTTAAGCATTTTCCCTCACTTCAATTTTTTTTTTTATACATCTTCCTCCTTGTAATGTGTATTGTGTTGGAAGGGAGAAAGAAGACACTCTAGATCTAGTTTCAAACTTTACTCATTCAACAACAATCACAAACAGCAACAACAACAATAATAACAGCTAATATGTATGTAGTGCCTAGTATAATCATGCATTTTCTAAGTGCTTTGCAAATATCCAATTTTATCCTCATAAGAAATCTAGGATGTAGGTACTATTCTTATTTTATAGATAAGGAAACTGATACAGAGATTAAATGATTTGTCCAGAGTCACAAAGCTGGTAGGCATTCACATGAATGAATTAATATTTCAGAATAATGATCTCCATTGCGTGACAGTTTTGAACAATGCTTAGTTGAACAACATCATCCTGACAAGCCACTACCTTCCACCATCCACCACTCTGTACTGGTCTTCAGGTCCTACCACTATTCTGTTCTCTCCTCATTGATAAAAGCTTTAATATCTAGTCAGATCTAATATGCTTCACTCAGACTATCTTCTTACCCCTCAACTCCCTCACACTTTCCACATCAGGGTCAAGGAAGAGAAATCAATTCCATATTACTGGAAAAACATATCATTCAATTGCCCTTTGACTCTACTCACCTGTGGTTGAATATTCTTGCTTTGCTAATTCCCCAAATATATTATCTTTGCCCAGGATCACACAGCTGGGAAGTGTTAAGTGTCTGATTCCAGATTTGAACTTGGGTCCTCCTAAATTCAAGGCTGTTGCTCTATCCACTGCACCACCTAGCTGCCCCAAATGCAATACTATTTTAAAAGCTATTGGTGTTGAACAAGAACAAATATGAAGCAAATGAAATCTTTTTAAATAGTATTTTATTTTTTCCCAATTACATGTCAAGACATTTTTTAGCATTCGTTTTTACAAAATTTTGAGTACCAAAATTTTCTCCCTCCCTCTTCTGAAAATGGCAGGTGACTTGATATCCATTATACACATGCTATCATATAAAATATATTTTCATCTTAGTCACAGTTCTTAAAGAAGAAACACATTAAAAAGAAAAACATGAAATATAAAGGAAACAAACAAACAAACAAAAAAGGATGCTTCAATCTGCAGAATCCATAAGTTCTTTATCTGGATGGGAACACCTTTTACTTTTATGAATCCTTTGTATTTGACTTGGATCATTGTGTTGGTGAGAAGAGCTGTGTCATTCATAGTTGATCATTATACAATGTTGATGATAATGTTTACAATATTTTCCTGATTCTGCTCATCTCATTTTGTATAAGTTTTTTTCAGGTCCCATTTGATTTAGCTATAAATACAAACATATATATGCAAATGTATGTATATATATATATGTAATATATAAAATACCTATGTATATATACATATATGTATATGTATATATTTATATATCCACAAAGAGATAGAAGTTTGTATTTACATGTATATTTTTAGGCTTAAAGGGAATAGGGATGGGAAATGGGGCTTTGAGGAAAAAAAAATACCAGTACACAAGTGGTAAAAAAAAAGTTCAGACTAAGTTCTATATTTACTTATTCTTAGGTCCATATTTTATTTTTTTTCATATATTTATACATTATTTCTAGTTTTTATCAAAGAAGTGCTAACATGAAGATTTAAATAATTCTAGCAATTAAGGATAAAGACTTTTGTCAACCCTCATCCAGGTTCTATGCAAATAACACAAATAGCGGGAAGCTGTTATAAATGGCTATATATACAATCTTTGATCAGTGCTTATTATTATAAAGATATTTTTATATTGACTTGAAATGTGCCTAGCATCCTCTAGTTCTCCTCTGGTCTCTGAGACAACAGAGAACTAATCTACCCCCATCTTCTTTATGACTGAAATTCAAAGATTTTAAGACAGCTATCATATTTCTCATTGTTCTTCTGTAAACTAGACATCTCTAGTTCCTTCATCTTATGGGGTTGCTATAATTCCTTGATTTTTTACCCTTAGGTAAGCTTATTTTCTAACCTTTCTCTAGTATCTTCCCTACTGGGATAGTCTCCTCCCCAGGACTTCATTTGGGTTTGATCTCAGTTTGAGGAACCTTAACTAGATATTTTGACATACAAGAAAATCAGCATGGAACATTCCCTTCAAATAAACTTTAAAATATATGATGAAAATAATGGGATGAAATGGGACCAGAGATTTCTTTGGCATAGGGAATCTTAGCAAAAACTCTCATTTTTCAAATATGGAAATTCCCTGAAAATTAATTATTTTGAAAATGAGGGGCACTGAGAATTTAAGTGTTTGCTTAGAATAATACAGTCAATACATATCAAAGTGAGGACTTGAACTCAGATTTTCTTCACTCTAAGGCTACCTTTAAATTAATCATGCCATTTAGCTTTTCATGTTAAGCATAATAATAACAAGAATTATATAATAATATATAAATTTAAATGGGCAAAAGGAGGAACTTGTTATTACATTGTTTTTGTGCTTTGTTAATTGTAGAGAACTATGTCAGAGCCCCATAAGTATGCCTCTGATATATTTGGAGTCATATTTATGGGTCAGTCTTTTTGTAGTAACAAGCAGAAAGTTCTGGGAAATTTTTATCTCTAGTCATATTTAGTTGTAAGACTTTAATCTCTGCTACTAGTAAAACTGAAACACTAGATTTTGGCAATTCTGAGATGCAGTTTGTTATTTCAATTAAATGTCCACAATAAGCTGGCACCAATACAGTGATTTCCTGGAGTAAGGGTCCACCAGGCTATCTCAGGAGAGGCAAACTGGTCCAGATTAGAAATGGAAAACAAACTAAATCATCCCTAATGATCAATGTTGGGAGTGACCCCATGTGTGGCCAGTATACCCCCAAACTTGGCAATATAGGGAAACTCAGTCAAAAAAGAAAAAAGAAGAGAAAGGGAGGAAGAAAGGAGGAAAGAAGGTCAAGAAGGAAGGAGAGGGAAAGGGGAAAGAACTAAGTAAAGAAGGAAGAAAAGGAAGAAAGGAAGGAGATAAGAAAAAAGGGAAGGAAAGAACAGAGAAAGGGAGGGAAAGAGGAAAAAAGATGGAAAGAAGGAAGGAGGGAGGGAGAAAGACAAGAAAAAATAATGGAGGAATGAAGGAAAGAAGCAAAGAAAGGAGCTAAAAAGAAAGAAGGAAGATTCCCAGTAGGAATAATAAGGGAGGGACCATCTCATTGTATCACTAACATATATCCTTGTATATTATTTTATATGGTAGTGCATAATAGAAATTTACAGAAACAGTCATTGAATAAAGATTCTCTATTTTCCTGGAAGCTTTTCATTTTATTTCATTTACAAAGTTGTTTTCCTCAAAACAAATAAATAAGCAATTTGAGTTTCATGGAAAACATACCCGTTGTTGTCTTGGGGTCTACACAAACTTATTTATAATAGCAAATTGTTGGATTCCAGCTTATGTTCCATAGCTACTACATTTCAGCCCCAGTGTTTTGGCACATCTTCAGTATACTTACCTCTGTAGGAGTGGTGTGTGTCCACAATTATTTTATTTGAAAAGGATCTTTGTACTGGAAAATCCCATTGAGATGTAGCATCACATTTCCAAGGGTGTCTTGGGACAAGAAAAGAATGGGGCAGTAATATACAACCACTTTGTTACATCATTCATACAAGTGAAATTATCATCCCCACTGCTGACGGGGAGCACTTGGACTTCTCTATTATCAAAGATTTTGCTGAGCTGCTCAACCCGCCTCTATTCATTTCATTCCAGCTGTTCTAACACAGGGAAGGAAACAGACTGTAACATTCTCTAGGCATACATTAAAATGGACAATGCTGTTGTTGGGGGCAATAAGGGGAGGGAGGCTTTTGAAGGGGCTTTTGCTTGTTTTGGACTGTGTGGGGAGCAAGCTCCCTGCCTAATAACACAAATGCAGGTCTCAGTGGAGGTGGGAAAGCAAAAAGTTGAAGAAAGGCAGAAAACCAGAATGGGCAGCAAAAACAACAGATCTTCCAAAAGATACAGGGAAAAGGTAAATTTGACTGTGAGAAAGAAAACATACTGTCCCAGAACTGCATCCTTTATAATCCCCTGGGAAACTTCCACCATAGGGTAAGCAAGGATGAGACTTTGGCTTAGTTTCTTAAATGTATGTTACATCTGTTGTTCCCAAAGCTGTTCTTGTCAGTAATCCCTCTCCATTGCTTATGATTGTAGATGCTTTAATTTTGTTGCTTAACTATGAGTTTTTCTTCTAGCAAACAACTATGATAAGCTTTGAAAAGTAATTAGTTTTCTTTCCTGCAGAACATTTTTATATGGATTTCCTTTCTACAAACCACCTATATACACCAGCCACTGCTTCTTTCCTATACATTCACTTCTGGCATGAATTTTGTAAAGGGCTTCTTCCCATAAGTGGTTTGGACATGAAAACAAATTAACAAACAACAACAAAAAAAAAAAATTGGGTCTATGGGTGGAAACAGATTGTCATTCAGTAATCTATTTATTCATTTTAATCTGTTATTAACTTAAAAATGTCTAAATCTAGGCAAAGGCAGAATCAACCATGTTCAATGTTCCCAACCAGACATCTGGACCATCCAACAAAAGAAATGAAAATTCATGGTCAGCTATTTGAGGACTTCCAGGATCCAGTTTATGAATCAAATAATTATTCTTTGCTCAGCCTGTTGGTTGGTTTCTAAAATGGAGGATTCTTACATAATTGGAAAAACTATAAGTGAAAACAATAATTTGAAAATCATAATAAATATAAAGATAAGCCAAGTAAAAGTAGTAAATATATAAAACTTGCTCTAGGAACCAGTTTTTATTTATTATGTTCTTTAGGCCCTCTCCAGGTATGGCTGCTTTGTTCCAGTGTTTCTGGAGTGCTTCACATCACCTTATTATCAATTGGTCTTTCAACAAATATTTTTAAGCATCTATTTTGTTCCAAAGGATAGCTAGGTATTTCAGTAGATAGAGTAGAGTAGAGTTCAGGGTCTAAAAGCAGGAACATTCATCTTCTTAAGTTCAAATCTGACCTCAGACATTTACTAGCTGTGGGACTCTGGGCAAGTCACAACCCTGTTTGCCTCAGTTTCCTTATCTGTAAAATGAGCTAGAGAAAGAATTGACAAACCACTCTAGGATCTTTATCAAGAAAACCCCCAATGGGGTCACAAAGACATGATTGAAGAAACTGAATAACAACAATATTATGTTCTAAGCACTGCTATTCTAGGCACTTGACACGTGGAAACAAAAAGTGAACAATTCTTGACTTTGTAGAGTTTATATTCTATGGAGAAAAAGTAAAGAGGGAAAAAAATCTCTGCATATATGTATGTCTGTCTGTGTCTCTCTGTCTCTGTTTCTCTTTTTGCATGTATCTGCCTCTCTCTAAACATGTATAAACACACTCATATATGGAAATGTATGTTGTATAAAGCATGTACAAGGTAAAGTAAAGTAAGTTGGTGCAAAGAAGTTATAATTCTCTATCTCCATGTCTCTTTCTCTCTCTGTCTCTCTGTGTGTATCTGTCTCTCTCTCACTCTCTGTCTCTCTCATTTTGCCAGAACACCATGTTCTGATTTTCTTTTTCCTCTTGTAAAAAAACCTCTTGAAGGAGTTCCTGCTTCATCTGAAGTGTCAAGGAATCCAGGAATTCCCTAAGAGGTGCAAATGAGGAGGGAGGACTTTACAAGCATGGAGAAGAGTTTGGACCAATGCATATATATATGAGAAATTGAATATCTATGGGAAGGAAGAACAAATAGGCTAGTTTGCCTAAATGGTAAAA
Source organism: Sminthopsis crassicaudata (assembly GCF_048593235.1). Classification (NCBI taxonomy): domain Eukaryota; kingdom Metazoa; phylum Chordata; class Mammalia; order Dasyuromorphia; family Dasyuridae; genus Sminthopsis; species Sminthopsis crassicaudata. Next base: position 387,852,700 of record NC_133619.1, on the reverse strand, counting down.
TCTAGGAAGAGTAAAATGTGCAATAAATCTAGGATGGAGACAGATAATAAGGGCTTTAGATGCCAAACTAATTTAAATTTTATCCTTAAGACAACAGGAATTAATTGAATCTTTTCAATCAGCAAGATGACATGACCTTAAGTATGGTATATCACTTTGTGATACATAGAGATATATTAAATATATAAAGGATGGAGTAAAAAAAAAGGAGGGACTAGAGACAAGAGGCCCAATCAGGAGATATTTCTAATAGTTCCAGTAATAGATGATGAGGCTTTAAACAATGCCTATTTAAGAGGAAAGGAGAGGCCAAATGCTAGTGATGTAGAAGAGTAGAGGCGTGGCAAATAATTGGTTGTAAGAGTTGAACAGACAAGCATGCTACTGAGATTGAGAAGTTTAGTGGGGATGATGGTACCCTCAACATAAATGATGAAGTTAGGAAGAGGAGCAATTTGGGAGAGAGCAATGGTGGCTTCTGGTTTTTACATTTTAACTTAGAGTTATCTAGTAGAAATACACTTGGAAATGTTCAACAAACAGTTGGAGAGTCTAGGGATGAGTATAAAGATGAGAGAATCATGTGCATAGAAAAGATAATTGAATCCCTGGGAGCTGATGAGATCCCCTAGAGAGTGACCATAAAGAAAAAAGCAAAGAGGGCTCAAGAGAATATCAGAGTACATTTGCAGTTGAGGAGAAGGATGTGACTGATGATTTAGCAAAGCAGACTGAGAAGAAATAGCTTGCCATCTCAAAAGTAAAAGACTTAGCTGAGTCACAGTGCCAGAAAGGAAAGAACATATAGAAGATGATAATTTATGATGCCATATGCTGTAGAGGTCACAAAGAATGGGATCTAAGGAAAAGTCAGGCAATTTACCAATTAAAAGATCATAGGTAATTCTGAAGAGAGTAATTTTAGTTGTGTGATGAGGGAGGTCATAAGTCATACTGAAGGGGGTTTAAAAGTAAGTAGGTGGAAGTAGGTGTAACACAATGTACAAAGTTAAATTCAATTTACCAATACTAATTAGACAACTATTAGGTGCTTTGCCAGAAAAAGGGGATACAAAGCTGAAAATCATAATTAGTCAGAGACCTTAAAAATTATCTACCAATAAATATGAAACAGGGTAGACTGTGATGATCAGGAAAAAAGAAAATCAGAACATGGAGTACTGGAAAAATAAGAGAGACAGAGATTGAGAGACATACACATACAGAAAGAAAGAGAGAGACAGAAGGAAGAAGAGAAGGAGAAAGGGAGGAGGAAAGGAGAGAGAAAGATCACTTTCAGTTAGGAGATCAGGAAGATTAGAAAGTGGCATTCAACCTGGACCCTAAAGAACAAGGAATTCAATAACAGAGAAGAGCTAAGCACTAATGAATATAGGGGAGAAGGAATCATGATTGTATAACTATTAATAGGTAGGATGAAAGGTAATAGGTTGTATAACAGAATACAACATCTGTTATCTAAATCTGTTTTTAAAATTGTTTTTTAATTTTTTAAATATCTGTTGATATTAAAGCCATTTGATTTAATTTGGCTTCAGTTTCTCATATGTCAAAAGGGAGAGTGGAGATAAGTGTTAAAACTGGTGATGCTGAGTCCATTCTTGCTCCCAGATTATTCCAGTTCAACTGAAATTGGTCTGAGAGATAGTGTCAAAAGAGTCTGGGGAGGTGAGCTGAGACTAGATTGTGGAGAGACTTAAATGCTAGGTAAAAACATCTGTAGTTTATCAGATTGGGAACCTGTCTAATAGAAGTTTTCTAGATGTTTCCTTTTCTCTCCAAGGTTCACTGGAAAATCTACTTTTTCATTCAGAAACTTTTACTCAGTCACAGCCCAATGACTAGAGTTCAGGTCCTCAACATTTCCAATATAGAATATTATAATAAGGACCTATCTTGTCTCTCCCCTTCTCCAATTCATCATCCACGTAGCTGCCAAAATCATATCCCTAACAGGCCTGATTATGTCACTCCTACCCTCTTTAAAATTAGCTTCAGTTCCTCCCTCTGCCCTAGAATAAACTCCGTTCTTTTGCATCTAAAATCCTACATTAATATTAATAGCTCCCTTTGCAGGATAAATAAATTATTCTCCACCTTTTGCACTCTAACCTCTAGGCAAACTATCACTTTTGATTGACAAGTGACCATCTTTCACTTCCATGCCTTTTTATGTTTTACCCACCATGTTTAGAGCTTAGCCAATTAAACTTTACATGGCCCACTTCTCCTAAATTCCACAGTCTCTTATTTATCACTATTTATGCCTTTCTAAATTTCAATCCTGGATTACTTCCAAAATCTATCTCCCCTGATTCTTCTCATGAGCTACAGAAGGAACTGGAAGAAGATATACACCTTGACTGGGTACATTACAGATTCATATAACACAACTTCATTTGATTCATCAGTTTAATATGGCAAACTTTTAATTCCTCTCTAAGTTTTTTCTCACTTTTTTTCATAAGATATTCCAAATACCATCTTTTCCATAGCTTCCCATAGGTGCCTCTTTTACCTCTCTCTCTTAGCCTCTTATTTTACTAGGATAATTAAAATAAGCACTTTCTCTTCACCTTCTCTCCATGTGAAAAACCCCTTGATATCATTCTCCACTTTCTGCTCCTTTCAACAGGTTTCAGATAATGAGGAGTACCCTTCTGGCAATCAATCCACTGTGCCAACTAGAATTTAATGAATGAAAGATACTATCACTTGAACTATCAGTATGAACTTGAGGCTTCCATTAGGTGACCTCTGAGGTCCTTTTCAACTCTTGCTTAAATACTTCTATAGTTTATTTAGTAATCCCCTCTTCTGAGTATAAAGATACGTCTATAGAGATCATTGATTTTGTTTAATAGTTAATATTTGAGCTTACATAGGACAAATTGCCAAAGAAAGTACATGAAATTACCAAGAAGGAGACATTATCTATTTGCTGAAACTCTTGCAAGTGAAATATGTTGCAAATGGTCCTAGGTTTTGGAGCAAGTACTCAATTCCATAGAAGAAAAAGGAATATCAGTAGTGCAGCTGTTTCCCCAAAGGGGGAAAACAAATTTCATTCAATTTTTCTCCCACTGTCTTCTCTTCCGGTCACTCTTTCTCCACCCCCCACTCCTCCAATATTCTCCAAAAAGATTTTGAAATATCTACCTTATGAATTTCAATCTTTGCTTAAATAGCAAATCACATTTTTAAGTGGACATACAAAGTTGTATGACAGCCAAAATGCTTTAAAAGTTTATGGAATATGTTAAACAGATCAAGCTCATAGAGACAACATACTTAGTGACAATAACCTCCTCCTATTTGGAAAACAATTAGAAAACATTTCCAGTATCTCAGCATTCAGCTGGTTAATTACATTTTACTATCATTTAGTCAACTTGGATTCCAGATTTGAAAGCTAAAAGAACTGGAACTCCATGCTGGGAGTCAAAAAACATTGAAGTAGATAACCACTAAAATCCCCTTTAACTCTAAAGTTCTATAATATTGAGATTTTCTCTGTTCATCTCTTCACTTTACAAATATGAGGACTGAAAGCCAGGGAGTTTCTGTTTGCCCAAGGTCATGGAGCTAATTAGCAACAGAGACAGTATTAGAACCTAAGTTGCCTGACTCAGATCATACTGTATTCAGGATAGCATCTCCTTTAGCACTAAAATTCTTTGATTCAATAGAACAGAATGACAGTAAACATAATTGATTAGATGTATTCTGGGCCAAGTGTTTCTTTCCATTATACTACAAAGAAATAACTAAAATTATTAACCATACCAATACCTTGCATAAAAGGTGAGTTAAGTTAGGTTAAATGAGGTTAATTAAAAGAAATAAGTATTAATCTTCCCAGTGATCTTTACAACACATTGTTTACACTCCAGATATCATCTTTATCTATCCCTGTCCCTAAGGCAATTTCATTAGAATATAAACTCACTGAGAGTAAGGGCTATATTGCTTCCTTTATTTTTACTATCAATGTGCAGCAATGGTAAGCTCTTAATCATGTGCTGGGTATGCATATTCACAAATAGTATTTCATTTTATCCTCACAGTATTGCTGTGAGGTACTCTTATGCTTCTCATATTACATTTAAGAAAGTTATATATGTATGTACACATTTACATATACACATACAGAGATAAAGAAATGTCTATATAGTGAGAGACCTATACAGATATATCAATAAACTTATATTAAAATATATCAGGCCCTATGCCTGATACCTAAGGATATAGGTATCTTCAAGGCATTTATAAGCTATGTATATATCTCCTTTCTACATACCTTGGCTCAGTTTTCAAGACCTGACAGTATTTATGCTCCATTGGTCAAGCCTTCAGAAACCCAAATGTACTTTTATAACAAGATGAAACATCAAAATCACTCTCATTGAAGGTTCAATGTAGGCACCACAATTGTAAAGTCACCTTTCCTGTTCCTTTCAAACTCAAAATTATCTTTATTTCTATTAACCAACCAAGAAGTTAACTAGTTGAACATTTCTAAAACTGCTTATCATTTTTCTATTCACTAGACACTAGCCACTAGACAGTAGAATTTATCTTCACAACTTCCACTTGTTTTCTTTTTTTAATTTTTATCTTTCTCCAAGCTAAGCAGTTTAGAATAGAAGAATTTAAAAAAATTAAACCTATCCAGAAGCTGGATGTTTTAACTAGTATTTAGAAACCCCAATATTTTGGAGATGTAACATAGTATCATAGATAGCTTCAATGCTAGTATCATCTGACACATACTAACTGTATGACCTTAGCCAAGATAATGTGTCAGTGCTCTAGGAAACGCTAAGATTACAAATTATAGAGAAGGTGCTTATCTGTATTGATTGAATTAATTTATTCACAGGGAAATTCCTAATCAATTAAAAGACAGGTCCAGCCTCTATCCCTATCTTTATCTATCATCACCAGTCTTACAAATGCTACTGGAGTCAAATTAACAGGAAAACTAACAACTCTAGAAGTTCATTTTGTTTTGTCTTTTTCCTTAAAAAAAAATCTCCAAATGTTTTAAATATGCTCTATAAAAATGGCCACAGACCAGACATTGGAAGTGTGAATATCTATTTCCAACTTAGAAAGGGAGGCAAAGAATCTGAATGTTGCCCACTCCATTAATATCTTTAATATATGAAGTAACAAATTAGGCTTTGAGGATTGTTTCCAAATGACTTGTTAAAAAAAAAAAAAGACAAAATAGAATGAAAAAAATGGATAACTGGTAAAGATATTTTACTTGTCTTTCATTTCTGAAAAGGACCAAGACTTGATGTCTTGACTTGCCCATAAATTGGATTTAAATGAGACAGAGTTTCATGAAGTCATCAACCTTGCTTTCTCTTCTGGAGTCAAATCCAGTGACAAGGCAATAATCATCTGTGAGGAGGGAGAAAGTTTTCACATGGTTGGGACAGATATTCCCCTAAGGCTGCTTTAAGATCAGTCTGTTACCCTTAGCCTGGTGTAGCCCATATGCTAAAAAAGGTTTTGCCAACTGCAGCTACTGCATATTCTACAGCTTCTTGGAGCCATAGGTGAGAAATGGACATGTGGACACCAAAGGTAGATGAGCAGCCAGGTGCTAGTGCTCCATTTAACACCTCATTCACCCTGGTGATGGTTAAAAAGAGAAATAGGAGAAGCCATAGGGAAAGTTTTATGAGGTTGTTAAACTCCTTGTGTGGTCTACTTTGAATCTGGAGAGGAGAAGAAACAAGCATTTATTAAGTGCTTACTGTGTGCTGGCATTGTTCTAAGTGCTTTACACATATCATTTCCTTTGATCCTCATTACAGCCCTTTAAAATAGGTGCTATTATGATCATCATTTTACAGACGAAAAGCCTGAGGCAGAGGAGTTGAGTGATTTGCTCAGAGTCACACAACTAATAAGTTTATGAGACCAGAAGTAGTTAGGTCTTCTTATCTCTAGGCTCAGTGCTCGATCCACTATCAAATATATATATATATATATATATGTATATATATATATATATATATATATATATATACACACACATACACACACACACACACACACACACATATATCCTATCACTATGAAGCAATTTGTTTTTTACAAAATTTATTTCCCTTTTATGTTATTGATGATCCCAAATATTTTTATAGAAAAAACTAAAGTTATTAGATTGTAATCCCTTTTTTTCATATTTTTCTTTCTTCATTCTCTCTGAATAACTCCCTCACCTCTCAGTTCATTTCTATCCTAAGAGCTCCATAAAATGTTCATTCTTCTTACCTTCTTTTATTCTCATAATCTAAACTGTCTCAGATGGATGAAATTTAGCTGAATTGTAGAAATTTCTTTCTTTTCTCCCTCCTTCCTTCCTTCTTTCCCTCCTTCCTTTATTTTTTTCTTTCTTTCCCTCTTCCTCTCTGTTTCTTTTTTCTCTTTCCCCCCACCCCTCATTTTTTTTCTTTCTTACTTCTTGCCTTTCTAGTCCAGAGTACTAACCAACAATCAACAAATTCTGTCATTATATATTTTGTGACATTTTTCTCATAAAACAGTTTTGCTCCTTGGAGATGGACAAGCCTTGGAATCAAGAAGATTTGGGTTCAAGTGCTACTTCTTATCTTATATATACTTTCTCTGGGCTCAATTTTATAGTGTCCCTGGGGCCTCATAATGTTACCATGCTGTGAAGTCTTGATTTTTTTTTTTTTCCTGGAGCAAAAGAGGCCATTTAAGGTTAATGTGTTACAGATGAGTTGTCTATTAGTGTGTGTGTGTGTGTGTGTGTGTGTGTGTGTGTGTGTGTGTGTGTGTGTGTAGGTGGAGTTTCTACAGTTATGAATCACAGATCTAGACATGGGAAAATGTATCTTGTATCTATCCTTTCCTTTACATTCTCACAGTTTGGTTCAAATTCTTTTCCTCTCCTTCCTGTTTTATTTAAACAATAACAACAAAAACTCCTAGCCATTCTTCCTTTCTCTCTCCTACATACAATGCCCTATACACTTTAAACAGATGAGTATTTCAAAAGAAAAAAAAACTCTTTATCTTTCATCACTCTATTTTCCATTACTCTTCAGTGTCTTTCTCACTCAAATTCTGCAGCAAGAAAAATCCAAGACTCCTAAGCCCAATGTAGATAATCACTCTTCTATTAGTTTTTTTTTTTTCCAAAATGTTCTACCATTACTACTTAATATATTGCATCACTTTGTTTAAATGTGGTATGGACACACTTGGTTTCATGCACAGCAGTTAGCACATATGCTATGTATATAGTAGAGTTTTGAAAAATATTTGAATGAATGATTGAATTTGTCTCCATTCCTTTCAGCATTCTAATAGAGCTTCTTGTTTTTATTTTGTTCTTGTCTTTTTCCTTATTCTCTGCTTCTTCATATTGTGTGTTCAAATTTTTTATCTCATTCATCTTCAAATTTTAATCCTACTTTCCAATCTATTTGCTGCCCATTTATATCTAAAGATCCCATTGAAGTACTTTTTTTCTTCTTTAAAAAATCATTTGATATTTGATTCTATAATCCACGTTTTAATTTAAGCAAACATTAATAAAATTATATTTATTTATGGCTAACTAATTAATATTTTATTGTTAATCTGGGTATTTTATAAATTATAAACTCATTGTGGATTAAGAGTATTTTATGGCAGTGCAACAAAGCTGATAATCTTACATCAAATTAATAGAGGCATGACGTCCAGGACAGCTAGCCCCGTCCTACTGTACTCTGATTAGGCTACATCTAGGATCAGTTTTGGATACCAAATTTGAGAAATTACTTGATAAAACAGAGAACATCCAGGTTATTGTGAATAAGAAAAGATCCTGCCATTTGAAGAACAAATGAAGGAACTAAGGAGACCAGATTAGGGGCAGGTAGAGCATCAGAAACATGGTAGCTATTTTAAAAATATTTGAAATGTTGCCACTCAGAATAAAAATTAGGCTTGGTTTGTTTGGTCTCAAGAGGGCAAAGCTAAGAGCAATGAGTTTAAGTTGCAAAAAGGTAAACCTAAATTTATTGTCAAAGGAAATAAAAGCCTAACTTCCTAACAATTAGGAATATGTATGTAAAAATAGACTAGGGCTTTCCAGAAGAAGTAGGTTTTCTTGTTTTTTGGAGGCCTTCAAGCAAAGATTGAATGACTAGATGTATGATATGGTATAGAGAGATTCTTAATCTGTTATGATGAACTTTGAAGGTATGGTTTACTTTCAAAGAATCTATAATTGTCTGGTAGGGAGGCAAAATTAAAATTTGATAGATTCCCAAAAGAGAAACAAAGTTACATGACAATTCAAAAAACAGCAAATTCTGTTAGATGAGTAATTCAATGTTAATGAAAGATGACATTTGAGCTAGAACTTGAAGAATGAGTTCAATTTTGACAGGTGAAAATAGAGAAGGAGAAAATGCAATGTAATTGAAGAAACCATCAGATTGTGTTTCAATGGCCAGTAGAAAGCTTCTAATTAGCTCAAAGAATGGGATAGCTGATACAGCATAGAGGTAGATTCAATTGAAAAAGCATTGGGGGCAGCTAGGCCTGAAGTCAGGAGGACCTGAGTTCAAATCTGGCCTCAGACACTTAACACTTCCTGGCTATGTGACCCTGGGTAAGTCACTCAACCCCAACTGCCTCAGCAACAGAAAAGCATTTGGAGACAACTTTGCCAACCTATGGATTTTGAACTTAGATTACATAGTTCAATGAATAGTGATACTTAATGCACTCCTTTCCCATTTTGTTTCATTCTTCCACCAATGCCAAGAAAACAAGTGATTTAGCAAGTAGTGATAAAGTATTGTAGGATAGTCATGGAATCAAAGAGAATTTGAAATTCTCTTCATTATTTTGCAACATCTGACACCTGAAAAGAGTGAAAGACTTAGTTGTTTCATTTTAATTTTCTGTGCTTTTCTTCTCCAGGAATAAAAATATATGTATAAAATAAAAAGAGAAAAAGAAAGAAAGGGAAAAGTTAAGTAGGAAGGAAGAAGAAAACAAAACTATATTTAAAGTATAGTATGAATTGTAGATTCCATTAAATTTGTTTAGAATATTGACTATAATTTTTTTCCATCCAAAATGGATGAATGAATTAAACTAACTTGCAGGAACAGATCCTAGCATAACCAATTAGGTACTGGATTTGAAGATTTCTAAAAAGCACCTGACCAAAACAAAATTCCCCATTAGGGTGTTTACAATTCTCAGATTACATATTCTTTTGGGTGAAGGCATTAACAAATAAAGTAGAAATGGGACCTATCTGCAGCCATCTTGTATGCCTTGAGGGACAGAGATATAAACTATGTTTTTTTTTTTTTTTTGAGATGATAGAAGGGATGGAAAGATCTAGAATAAAAAGGACATATCTAGGTGTGTTATTATAATGGAAATTTTGAGGTAGCCAGGGACCACTTAGTAGGGGGGGAAAAAAGGTTCCCAAATAAATCATCTTCTTCACAATTTTTCTTAGGATTGCAATCCTGATGCTATACAATAAAAATAATGCTTTATATAAAGCACGATACAATTTTTTTTTGCCTTATAAAACTTTACAACATAGGCAATTTATCATGGTTGATGAGACAGAAAATCAAAGAGGCATAAAGACTTATCTATTACCACTAGAAAGTTCTAGATAAAACTTAGGTTCTCTCGTCAATTGTTCTTTTCATGATTTTTAAGAATGGGAAAATGTAATTCAGCAGAACTTGAATTAAGCAATATCTTTCCATTTCTAATAAATAGTTTCTTAAATTTAATCCCCAGACAGGATAGTTATATGCATCATCAAACTGGTTGTATGTTGACATCACTAAATAGGAAATGATGCTTAATCAACTTGCTCTCAAATTTTAAGATTCAATTAATTAAATACATTGATTTTACTTGCCAATTATACATACTTGCTAGAATCAGAAGAAAACAACTCTTCTCTATATTACTCCGTTATTCACAGAGATTGTGGATTATCTATAGAGTGGACAAATAGCCTCTCATAAGTAGCCTCAGTACCTTTTTTCATTTCTTCTTACTGGAAAGCCTTTATGAATACAGGAAGTCTCCTAGTGTTGTGTCATTGAAATATAAAGCCGAATTCTATGGCTCTGAGCATCCACATTGTCACTCACCAGGACTGATTTGCATCATCACTTATGACTTGGAGAAAAGGGGGAATCTTGAAAGTATTTTGCCTGATTATTGCTATGATGAAAGAATTCATCACCAAGCAGCCAATCCCCAGTCATGAACATTTCCAAATTAAAACATGGGAGACCCTGGCACAGGACTTTCCAGCACAGTATGCCAGCATCAAAAAGGGTGATGAACAACACAACATTTCACTAACTCAAAAATGTGAGATGCACAAATTTAGCGATATTCTTTTTTCAAATGTTCATATGAACTATTTTTGCCCAACCTATGATAGAACCTTTCCGATCAAGTCCAGTTGGATACACTTTACCTTGATCTGAAACAACAGTGTTATTTTGATCCTCTTCAATCATGAAGAACAACAATCAGTCTGGTCCTCAAAAAGGCATGATTTGGTTCATACTCAGGGTCTTTCCAATATGATATAGACATTGTCATTCCTTATGATATACTAGTATAGTTTTCAAGACCAAAGGGTCACCCTCCTCACCCAATGAGCCATATGATTAGGTCTTTGTATTTTCTGTAGAATGTCAACAACATACAAGGAAGACCCCTAATATGTTCAATGGGCCTTCTGTAGTTAACTTAGAAAAGAATGTGGACAACAATCACAAAGGATGACCCAGCAATAGAAGCACAATAATTTGACTTTCTTGAAAGAAATACCCAAATCCATAAGATCACAAAAGCATGGTATTATAATTGGCTTATTAAGACTTTGGGGTTTAAAAATTTTTTAAAGATTCTCAGATTCAACAAAAAGAAAATTTCTGAGCTTGGAACAAGATTATTACCTTCAGTGAAAGGTTTAAGAAAAAAATAGAAAAATGTAGAGATGGAAAAAACCTATTCCTTTTGCAGATTTATATTGAAAAGAATTATTCATGTATTTCTGAAATTGTTGTTGTTGTTAATAATTGCTAAAGGAGCTAAAACATGTAAAATCTCAACAACATCTTTAAGATTACACAGCAGCAAAAGAAATATTATATCAGGAAATAAATACATTCCTATGGAATGTGGAAAAACCTCAATTCAAATCCTTCCTCAGGGATTGATTCTTTAGTCAGTTTCTGAGACCTTATTCTTGGTTTACCAATTTTTTAAATGAGGAAAATAATATCAATAGGGTTGTTTTGAAAATCAAATTATGCAATATGTATAAATCCCTTTGAAAATAAAATTTTATATAAATGTTAACTATTAATAACTATTATTAATGATTATTATTATTTTTATGTTAAAACCCATAATCTTTACCTATATTTATGCTACTAACCCCTTCCAAACAATTTATCATTTTTTTCCAGGAGGAAAAACCAACCACATGAGATCTACCTCCAATTTCCAAGTTATATTGAACCAAATCAAAATGTAATTAGGAAATATTTAATGAAATAAATACAATGTCCTACTGTCCCAAGGGATCATATATAGCTGCCAAAGTGATATTCCTAATTCACAGGTGTGACCATGTCATTCCTGCCTTAGTAAATTCCAATGGTTTCCTGTTACTTATGAAAGTAAAGACAAACTTTTTAACATTTATAGTCCTGTGAAAGCTGGCTCTAACCTACTTTTCTAAGTTTCTTATATATTGTTCCACCACCAGCAATCTATAGTCCAGCCAAACTTGCATTTTTCAATTATTGTGATCCATCTATCAACTCTCACATATGCTATATTTTCAGTCTTGGTGTATTATCCTCATGCCCCCGAATGTCTTCCCTCCTCATCTGTGCCTAATAGAATACCAAACTCTCTTTAAAGCTCAGTTAATTGCCATGTCCAATAAGTATTTATCTAATATATACCTTTCCCTCAGATTATCTTGTATTTCTTTTGTATAACACACACACACACACACACAAATACTTATACATCCATGTACTATATAAACTTCTTAGTACTATCTTATATTGTGTTCCCAGAGATTATCATGGTGTGAAGCATATATCACATACTTAAAAATCCCTATTGATTTATCCATTAGACTATGAATTCCTTAAGATCAAATTTTTTCTTTTGCCTTTCTTCACATTCTCAGCACTTAGTACAGTACTTGGCACATAAGAGGTGTTTAATAAATGCTTATTGACTTTCTGGTTGATTAGTATGTCAGTAATGTCAGAAGGACTAAAAGCTAGCCACTCTTTGAAATAACCAAGTAAAGAGTCAATAAAAGAAGAATAGCAAAAAGACCAGATGGATAACTAGAAAGAGTTAATATTAAGATCCATTAAAATACATTCTTAATTGGAAAGAACATCCCTACCAAAAAGTTGAAATCTTAACATTTAATTTTTGCTTAAGCCAGCAAAAATGGAAATTTTGCTGGGTTCACTGTCTTTTTTTTCCAGTAAAGCTTTACTGAACAGTGGTAAATATGTAAGATTGTCTTTAAAGCAGCATATCGACCAATTACTCGGAGCTTACAGAAAGACAGCCGTTTATTTTTCTGGCATCAGGAAACTAGCATATTTGTATTTGGAGCTGGTACCCAATGAATCCTTGTTCCATAAGCAGTACAGGGCTCCAGATGGGAGAAGAGCTGTCTTCTTTTGTGGAGTGAGCCTGCCATACACTCTCATGGTGCATGATTGAAATCTCAGACATCTGACTTTGTCAGAGTTCAGTTGCCTCTTCCTTTGAGATGGCCTGCATTAATAACTGCTGTAACCCATTGCCAGTCTTCTCCAAAACATGTCTCCCTTTGATTGGGAAAATTAATGAAGAGGCACTAGTTAATAGAATTAAATACAAACACTCCTAATTTCAGTATAGGGGAGAGAGAAAAAAAAATCCACTGCGCTGATTTTCTCTTGACAGCACAAAAGTCCTGCCATCCCTAAACTGCTTAATTATTGAAATGAACTGTAACAGTACACTGAATTGGGGCAGAGGTCACTGAACAGTACTGGGAGTCAAACAGCAAACAGCAGCTCACAAGGGCCTCCAGTGCCTGAGGCTTAAGCTAAAAACCCACACACTTTTTCTCAAGCATTCAGCCTCTGATAGGTAGCCTGATAGCAGCCCCAATTTGCTAGTATTACAGAGGTCCAACGGTGCTTGCTTGTTTTAAGACAAGCCAAACTATGCTCTGGTGACCACCGTGACACTACAATTCCCATGCCCTATCGCATTCCTCTTTGCAGATCCCAGGCATTTTTTTTTCTCCCTACGTGCAATCCAGGATGTAGACAAAATGAATTCCAAGTGACCTATGTGGGGGTGGATTTTTTTTGGAAACAATGAAGAAGAGGGGGAAAAAAAGATATCTTCTCACTTTTTTAAAACTTCCTCTGCTTTTCCTTCAGAGTTATTTTCTTTTTGGCAGTGAATGTGGATTTTAATCCTTTATAGCATCAATATCCCCTTAATTTTGGAGAAGCAGTATCCCAGATTCCTTTTTCATTCTTCCCTCTCTACCTGAATTTTGCATTCATTTCTCGAAATGGAGACATATAATTATCTATAATATGCACACGTAAATATAATTCGGCAAAGGGGCTTATGTATTTGTGTGTACGGGGATGGTGTATTGTGAAGGTGTATATTAGTGAGTTAAATGGACCACTGAAGTTACTGCAACAGAATAAGCAACAAATAAATGCTTTGTTGACTGATACAGAGGCACCATTAAAACCATATAAATACCTCACTCATTAGCAACATAAATGGCACTGTTAAGATTGAGTTTATATCTGAGCTAAATATGCCATAGGAAAAAAATCATATAGTCTCACAGTAAAGGTCAACCCACTTCATAAGGCTGTTGTGAACAAAATGCCCCTTACTAGCTGTGTGACCTTGGGCTAATTATTTAATTTTTCTGGGACTGTTTCCTCTTTTCTAAAATGGGGAATGGAGGAAGGAACTATATTTATAGATTGCCCATTATATTCCTGGGACTTTGCTAAGCTCTCTACAAATAATAGCTCAATTGATCCTCAGAACTCTGATAGATGCTATTATTATTTCCAATTTGCTATTGAGTAAACTGAGGCAGAGATTAAGAGATTTAACCAGAATCATACAAGCTGAACTTGAATTCATTTCTTCCTGATTCCAAGTCCAGTGCTCTATCCTTTTTAATCATCTAGTTTTCCTATAGGAACAATAATAGGAAACAAAATGGAACATCATTTCACTTTAAACATTTGGTATGAATGTAATATGATATAGTATATATATATATATATATGTATACATATATATATATATATGTAAAATAACAGGATTTAGAGACGGAAAACCTCAGTTTGAATCTGGAATTTTAGGTTTATCACTCTGTCATATACAAATATGTGTTACATCAAGCAATTCACTTTTCTTTTAGGAGCCTCAGTTTCCCCTATCCTTAAAATGGATAAGCTGGACTATGTCCAATCCAATAATCTAATAAGAATCATTAAGTACTTACTTTGTGCTAGGAAGAAAAATTCATAAATAGTCCTTACTCTCAAAGTGCTTGCTTTCAATTCAGGGGATATAATGTATAAGCAGACAACTATATTCATAATTACTTGAAGTGAGAGCTATTGCTATCAATAGAGAATGAGGAGATGTTTCCCATAGGAGGAATATATAACTAATACTTTGAAAAAAAAATTTTCAGAAGGAAAGGTGAAGATGGATTGCATTCCAGGATTGGGGAGAGTCCGTGGGAAAATACAGAGTTGGGAAATGGAATTTCTTTGGCCAGTGTAGCTAAAACAGATAATGCATGAATGGTATAATGTACAATACTTAGAAAGGTAGGTTGGAGACAGATTATTAAGGGCCTTCTATATATATATATATATATATATATATATATATATATATATAAAATCCTAGAAACAATAAGATGCTAGAAAGTTTTTGAGCAGAGGGATGCAACTGTTATATCTATGCTTTTAAAGGGTTATTTTAGGCTGCTAATATACAAGATAGGTTTGAGATAGTATAAATTTGAAATTTACTATCTAATTTGGAGTCTGTTATAAAAGACAGGCCTAGTTATTATAAATATCTAAATCACAGTTAAGATAGTATAAGAAAAAATAAAGCTGTAACATGTTGTGGAGGTAGAATTGGCAAGACATGGTAATTCATTGGATATGGAGAGTTGGGAAGAGTAAAGAAATGAGGATGACACTGGCTTTACAAATCAAGATGACTGGAAATATGACTGTACTCTCAACAGAAGAGTAAAGAAGGGAGAAATTGGAGGTTTATGTATCTGGATTGCACATATTGAGTTTGAGATGTCTATAGGACACAAAATCAAAGATGAACATAAATCATTTAGTGAGATAGGACTAGAACTCAAGAGAGTTGTGAAGGTTAGCTATGTAGATTTGTAAGTCAACTGTGTATAGTTGTTAATTGAGCTAATGGAAGCCAATGAGATAATCAATTCAATTGAAGTCAACAAACATTACTTAGTGTCTACTACATTATATGCCAAGAGAGAGAGAAGAGAAAAGGCTAGGGCAGTCTGAGGAGTACAATTAGGGGAATGTGAATGAATGATGATCTAGTAAAGAAAACTAAAAAAAAAAAAAAAAAGTGGCAGTCAGATAGGTAGGAGAAGATTTAAGAGAGACAAATATCATGAAAGCCTAGGAAGTGGGAGTATCCAGGAAGAGGAGTTGATTCATCATGTCAAATACTGCCGAGACATCAAAAAGGAAAAAGAACATAGGATATTGAGTAAATTAACCTCATTGATCCTTAGTTTCCTTAAAATAAAATGAAATGTAATATTAGATGATCTTTAACATTCCTTTTAGCTTCATGATTAAATATTTTCATGATGTAACAATTAAAAGATTCTGATGATATGCAGAAATAGTAATAAAATTTAAGAAAGACCCAAAGTATAAAGGTCTGAAGTTGTATTTTAAAGGATTAAGAGTTGATCAGAAGAAATAGAAACACTTCTTTTTTCAATGAATTTTGTTGTGAAAGGGAGCAAACATAAGAGAAGATAGCTTAAGGAAGTATGGGGTCCATGAATGATAGTTTCTTAAGGATAGGAATATCAAGGCATGTAGGAAGCAAGGAAGGATCCAGTAGATAGGGAGAAATTGAAAAATGGGAGATGATAAAGGTAAACCTATGAAGGGAGTAAAAAGAATTAGAATTAATGATTTCAATAGAGAAATTTGTTTTGGCAAGAAGGGCCACTTCTTTTCTATAGACAATAGTAACAATAATAACAAAATTATAAAAAAAGTCAAGTTATCTTACTTATATCCAACATCATGTCCAATCATCTGATCTATATCTTCCTGAACCCACATGGCTCCAGAGGAGAAAAATGAGGCAGGTGACCTTGTATAGTCCTCCTTTATTTAAATCACTTTATTTACATATCATGGCATCATCTTCCTGAAGTTATCATGCTCTTCGATAATGAAGGACCAACAAGTAACAGTAATAAAAATAATAATAAAAGGGACAACTATGTGGTGCAGTGAATAGAATGCGTGGCCTGGAGCCAGGAAGACCTGAATTCAAATATGACTTTAGATATTTACTACCAATGCAACCATAGGCATCATTTAACTTTCTTTGCCTCAATTCCCATTTCTATAAAATGAATTGGAGAAGAAAATGGCAAATAACTCCAATATCTTTACCAGGAAAATCCCAAATTGTATCGTTAAGAGTCAGAAACAAATGAAACACCTGTACAATATCAATAATAAATAATATTACCAGCATGAATATAGCACTTACTACTACTACTCAGGTAATGGGCTAAGCACTTCACAAATATTATCTCATTTGATGTAAGGCAAGAAAAAATACAGGTTAAATTTGAGGGAGTTTGAGGCATAATGGATTAGAAAAGGACATCCAAAATTAATGATCTCTTATAAATAAAGTAGGAGTCCAATCAAGGTCATTTGCTCAAAGTAATGGAATGATGTAACAGGCATTTAAGAATAAAAAACAAACTAAAACTTTAGAATAACCGGTAGGGAAAGCTCCTCAGAGAATCAGTTAGGTAAGAATAAAAATATTGCTGCTCAACAGGGCCCAGTTGACATTAGAGAACATAAATATGCAAGGGATCTAGTTGACATAATTGTGTGACCTCTTCCCTGGACATTAAGTAATGAATGAAATTGACAAAAGTATGGTCAGAAAGAATTGCATTCATGAATATGGGGAAATGCAAAATGGAACTTGCTAAATAACCAAAAAAAAAAATTGTAAAGGAAGAAAAGTGAATCAGAATTTTGGTGATGTAATAGAATAGGAGAGGGCTGGAGTTATAGGAAATTGTGGAAAGAACAAAATAATGATGTCCATGACCCATTTTAGCCCTAAATACCATAATTTTATCAATGGTAGGAATAGGAATTACCAAATTGATAGATGCATAGCCATAAAAATGGTAAAATGGGCAATGTAGTCAAGTATTTGTGAATTCTTAGAATTCTGCTCCTTTCCTATCATATCCTACCCTTTCCTCAATCCTTTTCATTCCCTTCTACATTCAAATTCCTAAAATGTAACCGTTAACCTATGACCCTTCTCCCTTCTCCCCTCTATACTACAATCTTGAGAAGTCCCTATGTGTTCAATTTTATTCACTGTCAGGGCCAGAGTCTTTTCAAACTTCCCAAGCAATTCTTCACAGATTAGTTCAGTAAGAAAATTGAGCCAGCAGCTTTGATTAGGTCCAATCTTCATTGCTAGGCCCATTCAGGAACTTCCTCATATCTTAACTCCTCTGTTATAGTTTAGCTTTGCCCAGAATGAAGTTTTTTTCATACATTATTCTTAATTGGTATGTTTAAACTGCAGGTGAATTAACTTTTTTTTTCCTTTTCCTTGAGCATTAAAATTAAGGAGTTCCACTATATTTCCTTCTGTTTATTTCCATCAAAAATTGAAAATAGAAAAGCCAAAGGGATCAAATAGCATTTTACTGAATTACTATGGATATAAAAATAATGGTGACTAATGGGCATCTATACTAGTTATATTAGTCCAAATCTAAGAAATGTCCCAAAATATCTGTCACAGAAGGGTTGTTTAAAATCCCCTGGTCCAACTTGCTCATTTTCTAGGTAAGAAAACTGAGGATAAGAGAAGGCAAGCCCAGTTGTCACAAATAATTGGCCTCTCCTTGATCATGTAGTCCTGGGAAAGAAAAGTTAGAGTATCTCATATGGAAGAGTCAGCAAACTTGATGCACAGCAAAAGCCGTGGGGATTAATAAGATTAGAGAAAAGTTGGGAAAGAGAACACATGATTAGAACAAGGTGAGCTTTCCTGGCTCAGGCAGGGTAAGATTCCAGCATGGAAGAGAATCTACATTCATCAAATATACTTAATCCATTCTTTAAATAGCATTATAGCCTCTTTAATTTCTCTCTACACTGCATTTTGTTGTTTTTGTCTCAGAGGTTTTAACTCAGAGCTGGGACCTTCACTAGGAGGCCTGTGGATTACAGGAAATAATGACCCGTATATATTTAGTTGTTCAAAGGAAATTAGAGTAGCCTGATTTTTATTATTCCCTATTGCCCCACGTTCTCTGGTGTAATAACTTGCCCTGTTCTCTAATTTACTTTTACATCATCAGAAATGTATACCATTTAGTCCAGATTCTCCCATGACCAATCAGGACCTGCTGCAAGCTAGGTTAACAAAACCTTCAACAGAATGCCGACCTTTTTAACACAAACTAGCCAAAGACACCGAAGAGCTAATCTCTCTGTAAATTATGTGAACTGAAGAAGGTAATTTAACAACTTATTCCCCTAGGTAGCCTAGTGACCACTGTGTGTCCCTGTTATTGAATTTGACAGCTAACCTTTCTGAGTCCTATAGTCATTTTAGATTAACCTTTGTCTCTGAAAAATTTACTGGTAATTTCCTTCTGGTTAATTTTTTAATTGGCAATATTTTGGAATATTTTTAAGAGGGACATCTTCCCTCCTGCTCCAGTTCTCCTTTCTATACTTTCCTCTATTAATCTTCAGTATCAGCTACCACAATAATTCTTTGTTCTGTTCATTGTAAATACTGAATTGCCTCTTTTCTTTTCCTCCTGAAAGGGCAAATGTAGAATGTTTCTTTTGTGGGAAAGGAGGAAAGAAGGAAGGAAGGAAGGAAGGAAAGAAGGAAGGAAGGAAGGAAGGAAGGAAGGAAGGAAGGAAGGAAGGAAGGAAGGAAGGAAGGAAGGAAGGAAGGAAGGAAGGAAGGAAGGAAGGAAGGAAGGAAGGAAAGAAGGAAGGAAGGAAGGAAGGAAGGAAGGAAGGAAGGAAGGAAGGAAGGAAGGAAGGAAGGAAGGAAGGAAGGAAGGAAGGAAGGAAGGAAGGAAGGAAGGAAGGAAAGAAGGAAGGAAGGAAGAATGGAGGGAGGAAGGAAGGAAAGAATGAAGGAAGGAAGGAAGGAAGGAAGGAAGGAAAGAAGGAAAGAAGGAAGGAAGGAAAGAAGGAAGGAAGGAAGGAAGGAAGGAAGGAAGGAAGGAAGGAAGGAAGGAAGGAAGGAAGGAAGGAAGGAAGGAAGGAAGGAAGGAAGGAAAGAATGGAGGGAGGAAGGAAAGAATGGAGGGAGGAAGGAAGGAAGAGATTTAAAGAAGGAAGGAAGTTAAAAGGGCAGGGAGAAAAGAGAAAGAAGAGAAAAAACACAGAAGACAGGAGAGATAATGTGAAAAGGAAGAAAAAAATAGAGAATCAGATTTTCGTGACATCTTTTTTTCTGATTTTTAAAAAATCTATTGTCAATTTCATTTGTAATTACTAGAATGGGAAAAATACATTCCTACAGCAGAAAACTATCTTCTGGACAACAGAATCTTTATAATTTATCCTTCTTTCTTTTAATTAAAACTTCAAATATAGTTTATATTGGGTTTGATACTGAACCAACATTTTGAAAGCTGTATAAAACTGATTTCCTGTTAGACTCATTGCATTTCTCAGGACAATTGATGAAGATTCTTGGATTTTCTAAATTCCATTACAATAGCTTAAACTGTGTGCTCTTGAACCAGAGGGATTTGGCAGGACAAAGATGAAGAGAAGTAGTAAGTAGCCTAATAATCACAACTCCCGAAATTCCCTCCAACACAATCGCATTTTAAGAGCTCTATAAATTTGGTTTTTATAAACTTTTCTGCATCCCTCCCAAACATTCCTTTTTTTTTGTCCAGGCAGTTGTTTCATTATTAAATAAGCTCTCCATTCCAAGACAAACTAAAGCTACTAGTTTTACTTTAATTTTTTTTCCATCTCAGATATTTAATATGTGTGATATGTGTTATTATTGCTCTTGTTTTTGTGTGTATGTGAATGTTGTAGTAGTTATCTGACTTCCCATGTGCACTTTCTTGGACCATTTTCTCTTTAAATTTTGCACAAAGTTAATACTCCTGAGTCTTTCTTCTAAAACCTAATGAAATTTATCCATAAGCCTCTAATTTAAAAAGTTGTAAAATTTTATTCCTGGTTCAAACATTCAATGTGATTTTATAAATATGGTGGGAGGCTGTTTGAAAAAGTAGAGTCTTAGTACATGGGTTCAAATGCTGCCTCTTATACTTAGTACCCATATAATCATGGGCAACTCACTTGCCCTCATTGGCTCAAATTCCTTATATATAAAATGAAAGAGCTAGACAAAATGTCTTCATCAATAATCCTGTGAACTTATTAATGAGTGCCATATAGACCATGACTATTGGTGCCTTCTCATACCTCTTCCCTACTTACCCTGTAAATAAATGACTTTCCGCATTCCCAATTCTCTTGTGATTTGAGTCTTCCTAAGGGAAAATTGTAAAGAATTAAAAACTTGCCTCCTGGCTTTCAGAGAGAGAGAGAGAGAGAGAGAGAGAGAGAGAGAGAGAGAGAGAGAGAGAGAGAGAGAGAGAGAGAGAGAGAGAGAGAGAAAGGGGGGAGGGGGAGAGGAGGGAGATAAGGGAAGAAGAGAGAAGAGAGGGAAAAGAAGAGATCAGGTTCCAGTGAGATATTTGACAAAAGTAGAAGGTCTTCTGGGGCTAAAATTCAGATCTAATGAAAGAAAAAGAAAAAAGCCTTCAACAAAAGAGACATTCCCTATCCTAGGGATGATAGATAGAATACCTAAGTTGCATATGAGGAGTCCAGCAAGATATTTACATAAGATGCTTAGGAAAGATGGAAGATGAAAATGACTATTTTGAAACACTCTATGACAAGACATAAAGATATTTACTGAGAGTTTTTGAGTCAGAAAAAAATTTGTTAAATAACACACTAGCTTTCTTCCATCATTTGCCAGTTTTAGAACTGCCATAGGGAAGAAAAAAAGGGGCAAAGACTCTCCCACTACTAAGCTATGGGTCTTTATTCCAGATAAAAGTGATCTATAACACTCCAGCTGAAAAGATTACAATCATACACAATATTATCCAGCCAAACCAGTGGCTACAGGTACAAGTTTGATTGCCCATTAAAAAAAAAATCCAGGAGAACAACTGATTAACCTGTTTAGCAGAGTCTCCCATATCCCTCCCTTAAAAAGGTGCAGTGGTTGAGCAACCTGCTCATCACTATCAGGCAGCAGGGGCTAAGCCTGCCCTCCTGAGTGAAGCATCAACAGAATCTGGGGAGGAGCAAGGACCGCTATGCAATGAGATGGTTCACTCAGTCCAGTTTCAAAGGGCCTCAACTACTAAGAAACTAAAAACTTAGGAGGGGCAGTTCCAATGGAGAGTGGAGCAACTTACAGCAAGCATCATGAAAATTATCTTGATAGACACTGATACATTGTAGTTCCAGAGCTGTGAATTGCCTTGGCTACATATATTCCCTATAAGTGTACCTCATCACCATTCTACTTTATGTTGGTATCCACAAATCTCCCCATTCCAGGATTCTGAGTAAATTTGTATGGGCTGTGAATTTAGATTTTGAGAAATGTTTATAACTATTTAGAGAAGTATCTCGGCAAAGTAACTAAATGAATCTTCTGCCTGATTATTAAGATAAAACTACACTAGTGGATGCATGAGGAAGTATTTTTTTTGGGGGGGGGGAGTAGAGAGAGGCAATCAGAGTAAAGTAATTTGTCTTGAGACACAACTAGTATCTAAGGCCATATTTGAACTCAGCTCTCCTGACTCTAAGATCAATGCTTTATCCACTGTGATATCTAGCTACCCCATATAAGCCAGGGTTTAGAAGATTAGACATACAGAGGGCTATATTTTAAATTCTTGCATTGTCTATATCAGATATACATAGATAAATATACCTGTTTGTGTGTGTGTATATTGGGTATATATGTGTATTATATTGCTATATGTGCTGATATGCGCTCAAATGTGTGCATGTATACATAATCTAAGAGAAATTAAGTAATTTATTCAGAGTGATGAAGCTAGTAATTACCTGTGGTAGGATTCAAATGCAGACTTGACTGAGTGGGCATGTGCATGTATAAAAAAATATATATATATATATATGTATATATATATATATATATATATATATATATATACGTATATATATATGTATGTATATATATACGTATATATATATATATATAACACACATATACACATGTATATATGTGTGTATTATATCAAACAAAACAATTTTTGAGGGTAATGTTATTATCCTTGATTTACAAATAAGGAGACCAAGACTTAGAAAGATTAAATTACATTCCCAGGGTCACCATAGCTGATTACTGTCTGGAGTGGCATCCAACCACAGGTTTTTGTGACTTCAAGTCCAGAGCTATTCACAAAAGTTCCCTGGATGAAAAGTAAGTTCATGGACCTGCCCTAAATGCCTTCACTGTGATAGAGAAAATAATTTTTTTTATGTAGAAAACAACCTTTACTTTTTTTTTTTTCTTTTCACCTGTGCAGAGGAAATAAATTGAATTTGAGGGGCCATCTGCTGTCCCTGTGCCCCTGCCAATAGACATAAGCCAAAACCCACTATGGAGCACTTTTCACTAAGGATTTAGTGCTAATCAGGCAGCTGTCTAGATGGTGTGGTTTTAGTGACAGGAAAAAAAATCCTCATCCCCCCCTAAATGTTTGGAATCATAAAAAGTTAAAATCTAAGAAACACCTTAAAGATCACTTAGTCCTAGTCCTTCGTTTTGCGGATTAGGAAAGCAGAATCCTTGTAGATTGTCTCTCATATATACCTACTAATTTCTGCAATTCCTTTCATGGTGGAAAATTTTTCACTACATGATGAGATTAAAAAAAAAAAACTTTAAAAGTATCAGTACCTCAGTGGTATAAGTTTATTTTGAAGGGTAAATGACACCCATACATAGGTACATTTTTGTGAATAAACTAAATAAAATTATATATGTGTGTGTGTATACACATAGAGAGAAAATGCATATGTATATATACAAACAAATATTTTTGTATTTGTACCCATATCTATGTATATATAATTGACATAAGTATATGCAGCCATATATGTATACATACATTATATATATACATATATATGTAATATGCACACACATGTCTGTGTGTATACATACACACATATATTTTTATACATACACATGTCCTGTTAGTCAAACCTGTATTTGAATCCTACTGCAGATAATTACTAGCTGCATCACTCTGAATAAGTTACTTAATTTCTCTTAGATTATGTACACACACATACATATATAATAATGATTGAAAAGTGATTTTAGAACTTTAAAGAACTATAAAAATGTCAGATCTAGTTATCATTCCCAATGTCCAACTTGATAATGAGTGAATAAATAAAACAACCATTTATTAAGTATATATGCTACCCATTAAACTAAGTTCTAAGCACATAAATTCAAAAGTAATTCAGAAACCTTGCCATCAGTGATCTTGCACGAGGGAATACAGGTAAAGGATGAATTTTTGCCAAGGAAGGAAATTTGGGTCAGGCAAATCACAAAAGTGATGAGTGGATCCAACTTAATATCCCCTTTCAGGTACTGATTTGATTATTCTACCCAGAGCAAAGCAGAGGCAGGAGTGGAAGTAGTACAAGTAGCAGAATGGCCCATGTGTTAAGTTAAATGGAATGTGAAGAACAGTATAATTTATTACTTTAGGGCTGGGTAAATATGGTAGAATAGGTAAATTTGCACTCATTGACATATTCTTCAGCTCTAGAGAAAGAGCTTCAAAACTGAGTGAATTAACTCATTCAGAAATTGATGGTATACATAGAAAAGAAAAGACGTTTTGAAATATGGGTCCTATGATATGTTTTTTTAGAATTAAGAATTAATATCTAACTAATGGGAAGTATGTTATTGTTTCTGTTATTTCCTCTAATATAAAAAAATGAAATTTGGTGAATTTTTTTTGGAAAAAAATTATTGTGCATAAATATGCAAGTTACAGTATAATTGGACCTTTAATATAGGATGATACAGCTAGCTTTTTCTTCCTTAAGTTTGGAGATCCAAGTGTAGTGTCATTCCCTCTGGCAAAAATAAATAAATAAATAAAACAAAAACAAAAACAAAACAAAACACAATAACCCCTCACACTCTCACCGAATGTGACTGTATTCTGGAGTGTGGAACATAGCATTGGTTTAGAATGATGGATGGCTTAACAATTCAACCCAATCAGACAAGACTACTCATCAATCACTTTAAATCAATGATAGATCTTAAGGGTGTGTGTGTGTATGTGTGTGTGTACCCCTCTTATTCATTCTGGTGGCCAGAGAGTTGTACAGAGTACCCTCATGGCCTAAAATGAGTAAAGAAAATGGCTTTTAAAGCTGCTTCCATGCTCTATCCATCACTCACTCCTGTGCAAGGCTCCATAAAGTGGATTTTCTCAAAGCACATCTTTCTCATCTCACAAGCAGTTTAAATGATAGGTATGTAGAAAGGAAAAGAAGGAAAGGAAACAGGTTTGGGATGCATGCTTTGTATATTTGCCTAGGCACTGTTCCAGAAGAGAGAAATGCAGTAGAATTTAATAGAAAGATGAAGAATTCATCATGGCACCATACTTCTTTCTCACAAAGTGCTCTCTAACCACTATTAGCAATTCCCTAAAAATGATATGTCTTTCATCAGTATGTGTACAACTTAGTATCTATCTCATGATATACTCATATTCTTTAATGTGAAGTATTTTTTTAAAAACTTATCACCACAGATTATACCATTGTTTTTTATTTCATTCTGTTTACAAAATAAATTAATGATATTAAATCATTCCATGTTTTTCTTTAAGATTCCGTATTTCTATACATGCATATTTCTGAATAAATAATGAATGAATCGAAGATAAGGATACACCTTCTAATTACTAGATTAGGACCCAGACACATCAGAGTTACAGTGTAAAAATGCCATGTGACCATTGGCAAAACTCCCTCTATAGTATCTATACTTTATCTAGACTTAGTGGTATCAAACTCAAATAGAAATAGAGGTCATTAAATTGTAGACTACAAAATGATTTAGAAAACCACACATTAACATTATTTATGGTCTATCTAACTTTTTTAATTTTTAATTTTTTAAAATTTATGGAATAAAACAACCATTTCCGTGGCATAGTATAATTTTTTAAAGATTATTTATTTAGTTAAATATTTATCAGTTACATTTTAATCTGATTTAGGCTATATTCAATCAATAAACAGATATTTACTAAGTACCTAATATGTGCTAAGCACTGCTGAACAGTTGTAGAGTAAATTTAATACCTCTCACCTAGAACATTGAGAGGTCAAATGACTCACATGGCATTCATATATCAGAGGTAGGTCTTGAACTTGGGATGGTCAGCCATTATCCAACAACATTATATTCTTTTTAAACTTAATTTTTCAAATTCCTTCTATTGGTGAAAATTTAAGTACTGAAGGACCATAATAGTTTATGCAATGTCAGAGCATTTCAGTAATACAAATAAGTAACAAAGGCCATCTCTCCCATTTTACACTTCCAGAGACTGAAGATGAAGGAAATACCCCTTCTTGAGGTCAGACTGTGAGTCAGAGCTGGTCATGGAAAGTGGGAACTGCAGTTGCTCAATTAGTGAGGTAACTCTTTTCCTTGAGTAATGAGACAAATGACTGCCTAAATCCATTCGATCCTAAAATGCATTTTTTTTTTCCAAAGTGTGCTTGTGCTATGTGAGGACAACTGGGCATATGACAGGGTGACTAAGGCACAAGTGAGAGTGGGGAATACAGGAGCACAGATCCTTGCATGGGAGTCAAAAATAGAATTCCCAACTTTTTTTTCAGGTGCATTAGATTAAATTCATTGGAAAAATAAACAAGCAAGAAATAATTATCTCCAACTATAGAGAAAAGAGTAAACTATTTCATCAAAATTGGAAGATCTGGAAATCAAGTATAGAGAAATAAGTAAACTTCTATTCCATCAAAATGGGAAGATCTGAGAATATTCTACTGAAATTGTATTTTTAGTTGCTGAGTTGCAGGCCAGATACTATTTTATGACAACCAAATAATAGTCTATATATCTAGTTCTCATATGGTTCTACTTTTTCAAGGGTTGCACAGGAAAAGTAATAGCATGTCACTCTCTTTTACTTGTGGGTTTTAATTATTCTTCTTCCTAAAATTTTCATAACAAAATAAAAACCTGCCAGTTTGGGCATAGAAGGTGTGTTTTGTTGAAGTGGGGATGGAAAAAAACCCATAAAAATGGGAAGATCTGCCAAAGAGCTGGTTACTGATACTTGCTCTTGGATTGAAATGGCATGTTTATGACTCATACACTCACTATTATCTAACTCTGCAAGCATTATCCAGAGATTCTTATAATTTAAATGATTATTTCAGAAAGGACCTATGAGAAATTTTATTATGAAAAAAATTAGGAACATCTAATTACTAGATGCTCTTCATTCATTTCACTCCCCTATTGATAATTTAAAGAAGCTCACATATGTGTATGTGTATGTATATATATATATATGTATATGTGTATACATATATATAAAGATATTTATATAAATTTTAAGATTTAAAAAACTGTTTATATCTATTGCCTCACTTGGATCCTCATCATAGTCGTGTAAGTGTGATTAAATTAATGAGGAAACAGCCTTGAAAAAGTTAAGGTTAAGTGAGTTTACTGCCCAGATCACACACACTGTCTGGAGCAGAATTCTAACCCAGGTCTTCTTTACTATAAGTCCTGGATATAATTCACAATGGGTGCCTCAGTCTATAAGTCTATAAAAAGCTAGTTTAACAAAGTAGAAAAAATATTATCCAATTGCTTATCTGATATCCTAGACATGAGGCTAGTTTAAATGTAATATAACACACACACACATACACACATATATTGCACACAGATATTATTACCAATTAACATATGATTTGAACAATCAACATTCATTCAATTAATAGAACTCCATATTTTTTTTAATGTGGTGTTCTGCAATAGCATATGTTATCACAAGGGAATGAGAAATCATTTATTTAGACAAGGTTTAATAGAAATTTCGCATGCCAAAGAACAATGGTTATTTCCATTTCAAGTGAGATTCAGCTTATCAGGCTTGGGACTGCTTGACCTAACCCAAGACAATATTAGGGAGCGGTACAAACCCGTCTGGGAAAGATGCTAGGAATTTTGACTCAGTTGAGAATTTCAGAGGAATTATTTTGGCAGACAGGACCACTATTCTGGACATCTGTGTTTTTCTCAGATTCAATTGATGCTTTCTATTTTTTCTCCTCTTTCCCACTTTTTTAAAGTGTTCTCTTGCCCTCCACCTATTCATCTAGCTTGTAGATAAGTATATAATCATTTGTTATCATACTTCATATTTGTAGAATAAAAAGCCATTATTCTATTTTTATTGAAACAGGAAATGGAAGGATATAGAGTCTGAGTGAGCTCTTCCCAGGGATGCTGAGGAAATAACCAGTCAAATTATAATACTTAGTGCCTGAGTCACAACTAACATTTGTGAATATGGGGCAAAGAGCATGAAAAATGCCTTTAAATCCACTTTTAAGTTAGGACAGATAGAGACCCCAAGAGATAAGGTTTCCTCCTAGCATGGAGCTCTGCCACACCAGAGTCAAGGAATGGGTAGTGAAAAAAGAGCAAAAAAAAAAAAAAATTTCAAAGAAAAATCTAATTGTGTCATAAAGAGAAAGAAGTTTGTTTTTAGATTAAATATTGCTGAGGAAGTGTAAGTCCCTTTATTTTACACTGACACCTCCCTCTACATTTTGGTGCCCTGGAACTAAAACCCTGATGACCTCATCCAAGTTAATCCTCTGCCCAGAGCATTACTAAGCAACAAGAGATCCTTAGAAGTATTGGCTGACAACTGTAAAGAAACACAGGTAGCACAGAAAGATCTGAGTTTTAATTAGGCAGCTAGAAGAGGTTAAATGGAGAATGTTCTGAATTCAGAATCAGGAAGTCCTAAACACAAATACGGTCTGAAATACTTAATAGTTATGTGATTCTGGACAGGGTACTTAACTACTCCACTTTAAATTCTTCCACTGTAAAATTAAGATAATAATAGCATCAACCTCTCAAGGATGATGTGAGTATAAATTAAGATAGCATTTATAAAGCATTTTATAATACTTAAAGCATTATATGAATACTAGCTCTTACAATCCTGTTTTAGACATTTACAACTATGCTATCCTGGGCAAGTCACAGTTTCTCCCAGCCTCAGTTGCTTTATTTATAATAAGGATTACAAAATCAGGGTTTTTGTGAGGATCAAACAGGATAACATATGTAAAACACTATAAAAACATTTAAGTATTATGTAAATGCTAGGTATGATTATGAATTCTAACCTATTGCACTGTAATCAATGCTGATCCCTTCTGCTTATATAGGCTATGGAGCCTTTTTTCCCCTTGTTGATTTAAGAGACTTCACTCTATACTCATTCCATATTTTTAATTGTTAGTTTGAAAAAATAACAATAAACTTTATCAGACATGTAGACACCCAGAAGAAAGAACATTTTCCTTTGCCTATCAAAATATTGTTTCCCAACCATCAGGAAAAGCAGGAATAGGCTCTTTAGAATCTATGTCTTTGCATTGTTATAGATGCTATCAGAATGATGTCAAGGTTTGTCAAGGAATGACTTTTCTAGGGTAATTACTTATTCCCTCCTACTTGAATTAACAATTTTAATTTCTTTAGATTAGTTGAGAGTTTGTGGAGCTTAGTAAAAATTACTTTACAAGGATGTTATAGTACAGCTTCACCAGCAACCATAAATGTGATATAAAAACCAAAAATGTTAATGTAATCTTGGCCCATAGTGTCTAGAAGTAAAGAAGTGATTATCCCACTGGACCATTCTCTTCTCAGACCATATCTCGAGCAGAGTTTGGTTCTGGGCACTATATTATAACTATAGGGGCCTTAAAGGAAGGTTGCTCTTTGAAAAGAAAGCTATGGCAAATCAAAAAGCAGAGACATCTACCTCCTTGCCAACCAAAGTCCATAAAATCAAAGATTCAAAGTTATGGTTTTTCTATTAGTAATGTATGACTATGAGAGTGGGATTATAAGGAAAGCTGAGCTCCAGAATCATTGCTTTCAAATTATGGTGCTGGAGAAGACTTTTGAGAATCCCTTGGAATGCAAGGAGATCAAATTAGTTCAACAACAACAACAACAACAACAACAACAATAATCACAGCAACATTACATTACATTTCGGGACGGACTCTAAAGAGCTTACAATTATTCAGGGGAGGGCAACCAGGTTAAATATCTCATGATAGTGCTACCCCATATAGGAATGAAGGAACTCAGATTGTTTACCCTGGAGAGATGAAGACAAAATGGACCTGAGAGCACTTTTCAAGATTTTGAAAGACTTTCATTGCAAAGTATATTAAAACTTCTGCTTTGGCTGAGGGAAAGAACTAGAAGTAAGGGTTAGAATTTGCATTAAATGATACTTAAGTTTGATCTAGGAGAAAAAATCCTTACAAAGAGATCTGTACAAAAATGAATATGGCTGCCTTTTGGAGATATTACAAAGGAAGGATGAATGATTCCTTAAGAGGTATGATGGGGAAGAGGATTCTCTTTTCAGGTACAAGTTTAATTAGATAGCCATTGAAGTCACTTCCAACAAATATTCGGTGATCTTCTGAGTCCTTTCACATTGAGAGAATTGATCATTTTCAAATTCCTATAAAAGGAAGTAGGGAATGTTAAATAATATAAAAAACCTTATTTACTTTTGTGCCAACTACAAGTTCTTGTAACACCAAGAGTTATACAGCAACTCTCTCATTTATTTAGCTTTACAAAAAGATGACTAATATTATTTTTAAACCCAAAAGCTTTGTTATATAATTGAGGAGAGGAGAAGAAGATCTCTCCCTGCAACAGAAGTCAAAGCAACACCAGAACCAACAGCAGCAAAAGTTGCAGATGTCGACTTAAATCAATGTGTCTTGACTTTTTCAGGACAAACTCATGAGAGTATTCTGGTTATCACACATCTGGTTGCTATTTATTTGCTGCAGAAAAGGAAGCATGTGAAGATTCTGCATGTATAACTATGTATTTACTAAAAATGTCCAAATAGATAAGGCTTTTCTCTGGACCATGTCTGTGACAGGGAGTGAGATGAGTAACTGGATCAAGGGCAAAGCTTCTAATGATCTAACCAGCACCGGACTTCAGTTTTCTGCTAAGAAATGGAAAAGATTTTTTTTTTAATCTGGAACCCATTAAGGTTTTCCTGGAAAACCTTAAGATACACACTAATAAAAGGCAAATCTAAAACCAGAATATGGGGTTATAATTTAAATAAATTGGTAAATATATAAATAAAATAATGTTTAGTTTCCCCTCCCTTCAAAAGAAGGGACATCCTGAAGGGACTCATTTTAGTCTTTCTTATTGATTCACCTTTAACAATTCCTTGTTACATACATAGTATATACTAAGCAATTTGAAAAGGGATATTAAAATCAAAATTAATTGAGCCTGGACTAGTTAGTTCAAATGACTAACATCCTACTAGAAGTAACATATGGGCTATGTAGGTAGATAGATAGATAGCTCAGTGATTGAGTACCAAGCTTGGAATCAGGAAGATATGAGTTCATATCTAGCCTTAGACACTAGCTGTGAGACCTTGGACAAGTCACTTAACTCTGCGTTAGTTTCCACATTTGTAAAATGAGGTGAAAAAGGAAATGACAAATCACTCCAGTAGGTTTGCTAAGAAAACCCCAAATAGGGTCATGTAGAGTTGGATGTGACTGAAATGACTAAAGAGCAACAATACCACATGGACTGCTTAGCTTTCCAT
Organism: Sminthopsis crassicaudata; assembly: GCF_048593235.1. Taxonomy (NCBI): domain Eukaryota; kingdom Metazoa; phylum Chordata; class Mammalia; order Dasyuromorphia; family Dasyuridae; genus Sminthopsis; species Sminthopsis crassicaudata. The sequence goes on along the minus strand of NC_133619.1, from coordinate 387,821,166 downwards.
AAGGGAAAAAAATGTTTCTCCATAGGCACAGAATGAATTCCTAACCTCACTCAGTCCTGTTAAAAAAGTCACACTGTTGATCACAAAGGGTGTGGATGACTAAGCATAATTCGGCCCTACTGCTGGGAAAATCATTCAAAGCACATACCCTACTGATGGTGGGTCACTAGTGTCGAGCTTGTAAACAAGCATGGTGTATTTATGTAGCTAGAGTAGTGCATTTGTCCAGAAGATTAAAACACTCATGATGAAATAGAGTACATGGAAGTATTTTTTTTAAAGCTGAAATAAAATCACAAATGTTTGTTTATATTTTTACTAAATATGTTAGCAATGGTCCTCTTGCCAAAAAAAGGAAGCATTTTATTTTACCTTATTTCATTTAATGTTATTAGTAAATATGTATTTTCCTAAGTATTCTTAAGACACAACTTTATGGTACAAAAAATCCAGAGGGAATGGGATATCATACAATGCAATAGATTTGGGAATTCTATAAAAATATGTAACCATGGCACCCTTGTCATTAACAATCAAGTAATCTTGATAAAAAAGTAAAGCAATTAGCCTTTAAGAAGAACATAAAGCTAATTAAAAATGACAACTTAGTCATCTTGGCAAACAACAGCCCAGAAATCAGTCATTACTATCCATTGTATAGTAATAATGTAATAAACTATTGGCTTTAAAATGACCTCTTTTCAAATTAAGTTTAAAATAATTCTCAAAAAGATAATAAAAACTTTTCTCTTTTTTTCTTCCATAAGAAACTCATTTCTTCTCATACATAATATGATTCATGCCCCTAAAAACCTATCAATTAGACTAACTAAAAAACTTTCCTTAGAAACACCTTATTTGATGTTTGCTTGAATCTAGTTTTTGGAGATATATGCTTTGACATAATCCATATATCCTTATAAATCATAGAATCTTGATACTAAAAGAGTCTGAAGAGTGTCTAGTCTAATCCATATATTATCTAAAATCTCGCCTACAATTAAAATTATACAAACCAATGGTCAACTATCCTCTCCTAAAAGATTTACAGTGTTTAGGAACTCACAACCAACCAAGGGATAGTTCTTATATAACTCTAACACACACACACACACACACACATACATACATACATACATACATACATATATATGTATGTATATATATAATTATATATATATATATATATATATGTGTATATGTAATTAGCAGATAACTAGTATTTTTAAAAATTTTTCTTCATTCCTGAAATTATAACAACTTCCAGAGAGAAGTTAATGCTATCTATACAAAATAACCTTTTGACTGTTTGGGCTCATCTAATCAGTGCCTGAAAAAAATCATATAATTAGAGCCTCCAATGGAATGTTTATTCTACCTCTCCCAGGCCACCCCAGACCAAGGGATAATGACCAATAGTTAAATGTTACATTGTATATAGTAAAGTAAATGAAAAGAATGCTAAAACAAAGCAGAATGTTTTAAAAGAGTTATGGCCTATATTGGCCCTGAAAAGGAGATTAGGAAATGAACCTCCCTTCTTTCTTTGCTGAGGTGAAGGACTAGGAATGCAGAACATCTCATGTATTGTCTTGCATGGTTTCTATACTGGTTGTTTTTCTTTAATTTTCTTATAAGGAAGGCAGACTGTTTTGTATGGGGGATAATATTGTGTGCATGTGTATATGTTATGGGGGAGGGAAGATAACTAGGGATGAATATGATATAAAAATAAAAGGTATCAATAAAAATTATAAATAATTTTAAAATGCAATTTGAAGGTCTCAAATAAGTTCTTTCTTCATGAAGGGCATGAGAACAATACTTCTGTAATGATAACATATTAATAGAACACTATAGTTTGGAAGGAGATAGAAGTGGATCTTTATATATATATTACATACATATAAATGTAAGTATCCACATGAAAATGTTTATTTGCATGTTGTCTTTATGCCTTTTCTTCTTACTGGCATTGTCCTTTTAATTTTTCCCTTTAAGTTTTAACTCTCTCTTATGAAAAAAAAATTTTAAAAACCATTGAATGCAAAGATGATGTTAATCAATTTATAAAATATTCCATTCTATTTGTCCCTCCACTTTATTATTGTTTCATTTCTTCTCTGGAAATTTTATTCATGTTTCTACTATTTCATTTTTTTTAGTGGTTTCAGTCATTTATATTAGCATAATCATTAAAAGAGTTTAATATTTGTTATGTTTTTACATAGTATCCTATGAAGTGATTAAGTAAAATTATTCCCATCCTACAGAGGATAGTGAGGCTCACTTAGTGATTACTTCTTGGTCTTGTAGTTAATAAATGTCATAGTTTGCACTCAAGAGCAATTCCTCGAATCTAGTAAGTAGTTCCATGAAATAAGATTGAAAAAAAATATGTTGGTGACCAATTCTAAAGATATTGCATGCTAGGATAAGGACATTTTATTTTCTCTTATGGTCACACTAGGGTGCTACTGGACATCTATAAGCATAGGAATGACATAGTAGGCCTATGTTTTAGGAATGTTATTTCCTAGCTCTGGAAAAGATGGATTGAAGAAAGGAGAAATTAATATCAGAGATTAAGTTAGGAGATCAATTCAGTGGTCCAGATAATTAAATCCTTCCAATAGTCTAAGTTGAGAGGAAGGGATGGATGAGAGAGATAATTTGGTGATAAAATCTACAGGATAAGTCAACTCATTACCTGTGGGCAAAGAAGAAAAATAAAACAATTCAACAAGTTTACCTCAACAAACAGCTGATGTCTGTTCTGTACAAGATGCTGAGCTAGATGTTGGGGACAGGGAAATAAAAGTGACATAGCCTCTGCCTTTAGTGAGTTGGCATATTATCAAGGTGGAGAGTGACTTATATTATGTAACACAAAAAAAATTAAAAGATAAATTATGAGAACAGAGAATTAATAATTTGGGTAATAAGGAAAGGTATAAATTGGTATATGGGTTGAAGCAAAATTAGAGGGAAGGTGTTACAGGCATGTATCATGGAATGTGCAAATGCATGTGGGTAGGAGATCATATCCGTTTTGTAGGAGAGTTGGAACACATATTTCATGAAGTATGAAATAAATCTGGAAAGTGTAAATAGGAGCCATATTGTGGGGAGTCTAAAATGCCAGGTTGAAATGTTTATATTTTATTCTAGAAGCAATAGGAAAGCACTGTGGTATTTGAATGGAAAGAACAAAATGTGGGAGAAGAGAAATGTTAAAGTCAATTCCTAAAGGAAAATGTATAAGAGAGGAGAAACTGAAAGAGGTAGACTAATTGGAAAGTTATTAGAATGATCTGATCAGAGATTGTTATTGTTATTATCATTGTCAGAGAGACAAGGAAGAACTGAACTAACCTTGTAGTCATATGAGTAGGAAAAAAAAAAAAGGTGAGGAGTGTATTGTGAAGGGAGAATCAAGAAAGTTTGAAACTAATTGGAAATGGGAGTAAGAAAATAGAAGTAAGGAAAAAGTTCAGATTTCCTATAATTTTCAAGAACAGAGTGTGAAACCTTCATCACAATTTTTCTTTAGAAAGTATTAAATCTTTTATTTTTTTTTTTTTTTGATAAGAGGCTGGGTTAGAGGCAATGAATTCTGTTGAGGCTTATAGAAGAGATCCATGTAAGAACTGGATTGAAACACTTCTCCCCAGAAGTTGATGACTATAAGACTCAATTAAAAGAAAATATAAAATGTCCTTCTTATGTTGGAAGTCACCACAAATTTCCCTCTCATCTTCCAACTCTCCCTAACCTAATACCTCAAGTAGAAGAAATAAGTATAGATAAAAGAGATCTGTAAAAATTTTTGCTTGCTCAGAAATATTCCTTATATAACCCTGAAATGATCCAGTTACAATGCCTTCAAATTCTCCCTTATCTATCAGTTCCTTCAATATTCACAAATATGCCCAAATCTTTCCCATCCTTAGAAAAATTTTAATAGAATCTATTCTGCCCTCAAAATATCATGCAATAAAGTCTCCATTTCTACAATAAGCAAAACTCCTAAGACCAAGATATCTATTCAAGTTACCTCCCATTTCTCTCCTCTTACTCATCAATATTTTTGCCCTTAACCTTCCAAACATCACTCAATTGAAAGTACTCTCTCTAAAATAAATTTTAAAATGTAAAAATTGCTTTAATTGCCAAATCTAATGACTTTTCTCAATAATACTGTTCTCAGAGCCAGAAGAACCTGACTTCAAGCCCAGTCTCTGACAAATGCAAGTTGTGTGACATTGGACAAGTCACTTACATTCTCAGTAGTCTAGGAAACTCTCAAAAAATGTTGCAGAGAAAGTGCTATACTGGTAGAGAGAATTTTCTTCCTTAGGACTGAACTGGTACAATTGTGTTGGGGGAGATAGTAAAATAGTCTTTATCTACCTTTATTAGTATTGGTATTTTGTGGAAATTAAAACCTTATGGGCGTCACTGCATAAAAAAATGGATCAAAGCAGGTATGAATGGCATTATTTCCTATGATGATGGGGATACAATGCTTTGATGTTGAATATATCGTAAAGAAATCAGAGATAGTGGATCATCCTGTTCATCTTGGCAGAGCATGATCTATGTTATGAACTAGATTCTTACCATCCCTAAACAGCATGTATCTGAAATACTTGGACTTTTCCATTTAGCCTGGTATCTGAGGCTCCACTTCAAAGTTTCAAGCCTTTGCAAGTGAAAAAAAATGATGATTCTATTAAAAGAAGTAGGAGAGTTGAAAGGGCATATAGGTTTTCATGGGAGGGGAATAGTATAATTTAGCACATGTTGAATTTTCGAAACCAAGGGGATCCAATGATGATGTTCAAGAGAAAGTTGTAAAGATCAAGTTTAATGTCTGAAGAGATGTTGGGGTTTAGCATACTCTTTGAGAGTTATTACAGAAGAATAATTATCTAGTATGACTGTCCAAGAAGAGACCTTAGAAAAATGCAAAATAAAATGGAGACTAGAGGATATGGGGAGATACACATATAAATGCACATTCTTAATAATAACTGTTATGCAGTTGGCTATATGTAAGTTCTTGTTAGTTACAGGATGCACCTTACTTGTTTCTGATATATATTTTTCTACAATTCATTGGATCATTTCTACCTTTAATTCTTCTGAGATATTGTTATTTGTGTTACATATATGTGTGTGTGTGTGTGTGTGTGTGTGTGTGTAGTTATAGAGAGTTTTATATATATATATATATATTATATATATATATATACATATATAGCTATATATCATCAATGAAAGGATTCTGATATTAAGGAGATGGACTTAAACAGTGGTGAATAGGATCATATGGCTAGAAAGAATTTCTAAATCATTCATTTCAACCCCTTCCTTTTACTGTGAGAAAATGTATTCACTAAAAGAATAGATTCAGAAAGAATAGTTTGGGATCTTTGAAAGCACCATACATCCTTTGAATCTCTATTCGATCACCTTATTATATATGAAATTCAAAATGTGCTTAATTAGGCTAATTTTCTTTCCCACGAAATCCATCTGTCCTCTCAATTCTCCTACTTCTTTTGATAGTATTACCAATCTTCCATTTATACAGGCTTAAAACTCTGAAATGGAAATTCAGCTATTTGGCTGAATGGAAAAATCCTAATATCTTGGTTAAAGGCAGTTTGGGGAGGTTAAGAGTCTAGTTCATAATACTTAGGTAATGAGCTGGAACTATATCAAGCTCAGGCAAGGTAAGTGGGTTGATCCCACTTTAAGAATGATTTCTTCCTAATAAATTCCTGAACAATTCTGGTATTATTAAACAATATTAGGAAACTCTAATATAATAGAATTCTCAGGAACATTTCATGGATCTACACAACAACTGATATCATATATCAAAAACAAACAAACAAAACAAACAAACAAAACAAACAAACAACAACAACAACAACAACAAACTTCTGATAGTACAATAATAAATACCCTTGAATTCAATCCAAGTTTAATCTGAATGTAGTAAATACTATAGAAAAGCAACTTGTATTAGAATGAGGTTCTAAGTTTTATTATTTGCTTTTTAGATCATTTATTAAGTATTTTATCTTAGATGAAATATTTTTGTAACTTAGTCAGTAAAAATACTGATGCAGGTACTCATGGCCTCACACAATGGTAGGTAAGGCATAGCAGTGCCAAGATATTTAGTTGGCCTGTGGACTTTGTGTAACATACATTGTTTTGTTTTGGGGTTTTTTGGCGGGGGGAAGAGAGAGACTTCCTAAAAATCAAAAACAAAAAATCTCAGATAATCTGTTGCCACAACAGAATTAAATCAGGTTTTCTATTTGCAGTGAATATAATGCAAAGAAACATATTCTATGACCAGATCAATAATGAATTCTTAGTAGGAACCAATCGTGAACCTAAAATCTCAAAATTAAGAAGGCCCATATATTCAAATTCAAAACTCTCCACCAGAAGGATAATGCAGAAAAGCAGAATTTTCAGGTTTGATGAAATCATTTACTTAAACCAAGTAATTAATTTGTCCCCTACAAAGTCAATCTGGCACTACACTGGCTAAACAGGACTCTTTTACACACACACACACACACACACACACACACACACACACACACACACACACACATATTCTTCTTCTGTTAACACAGCCTTTTCACTGCTTCTTCACCAAGAATTCAAGTAGTAGGAAATAGGTGAATGCCAATGAGAACATGTCAGTGTGCCTTGCACTCCTAAGAAGAATAGGACTGTATTTTGTTACCAAATTTATTTTTCCCTAGTTGGAAAAATATTTGATTATTGCAAAGTCTGTTGCCAACTTTTGAAATAATTTCACAATAGTTTGAAAAGTTCCAGAATACCAAAAGAAGAAAAAAAAAAAAAAAAGGAAGAAAGAGAAGGGGAGAGAAACATGGGAAAGAGAGAAGGGGGTAAAACAGAGGAGGAGAAGAAAGAAAGAAAGAAAGAAAGAAAGAAAGAAAGAAAGAAAGAAAGAAAGAAAGAAAGAAAGAAAGAAAGAAAGAAAGAAAGAAAGAAAGAAAGAAAGAAAGAAAGAAAGAAAGAAAGAAAGAAAGAAAGAAAGAAAGAAAGAAAGAAAGAAAGAAAGAAAGAAAGAAAGAAAGAAAGAAAGAAAGAAAGAAAGAAAGAAAGAAAGAAAGAAAGAAAGACAGAAAGAGAGAGAGAAAGAAAGAAAGAAAGAAAGAAAGAAAGAAAGAAAGAAAGAAAGAAAGAAAGAAAGAAAGAAAGAAAGAAAGAAAGAAAGAAAGAAAGAAAGAAAGAAAGAAAGAAAGAAAGAAAGAAAGAAAGAAAGAGAGAGAGAAGAGAGAGAGAGAGAGAAAGGAAGAAAGAAAGAAAGAAAGAGAGAGAAAGAAAGAAAGAAAGAGAGAGAGAGAGAGAGAGAGAGAGAGAGAGAGAGAGAGAGAGAGAGAGAGAGAGAGAGAGAGAGAGAGGTTGCCAACATAACTCTAATGGAAAAGCAGGGACTCAGACCTGGGACAGGTCAGAAAGCCTCTTACTCCCTGTCCAATTGCTTTATAGGAACTGGATTGATTTTTTGTGAGGTAATGAAATATTTAAATAACTGCTACTTGGCACTTCTACAGAAAAGCTTATTCCCACAGTATTTCTTGCCAGAATTATAGAAGGAAGAACCAAATATCAAACGAGAGCTGTTGTTCTCGTGAGATTTTCCGTCTAATTCTTCTTACATGCCATCCCATGTAAAATGGAAATTTAAAGGGGGGAAGGGGACTTCTATGGAAGGCTTTAGTCATCACCAAAACTTATCTAGGAAAAAAAGAAAATCTACAAAAGATATAGTTACCTAACAGTTTTGCTCTGACAAGGAATGGCTTAGAACCTAATAACCCTAATTTTTTCAGCTTCAACTTGTATTCAGTTTTTTAAAGGAACTTAAAAGTTAGGACAACATGACCCTTATCTTGTTATTAGCTAAATAAAATTAAATCCCTTTAGAAAGTTTCTCACTGGAAACAGTAGGTGGGGCAAATGGTGATGAGCTCACTATGGTCTTTTTGATAAAGGCAAAGGCGGTCTAAAAGGACTCCATACCAAGAAAGTTCTAAGGCGGATTACTGTAATAAACAGCTAAATGGCAAGTGATGCCTTTAAATCCTTCAAGATTTTCTCTTGAGTCCAATGTAAGACTAAGGAAGAACTCTTTTCTGAGAAGCTCCTCCATTTAATTGCAGCTTCCAAAATTTATTGACAGAAGAAAACAAAAACATTTGTGAGCATGGGGGCTGGTGGTAATTCAGGTACAGTGGAACCAGGAGGAATCTGCTGATTCCAGATGGAGTGGATATATTCCCATGGCACTTACTACTTGCCAAATGTTTCAGAAAGCAAACACATGACCTAAAAGATTTTGTAAGTGTGGGGTCCTAAAAAAAAACTCACAAAAAACCCTTCTTATTTAAAGTCATTTCTTAATTTCCAACCATAAGTTGTTTTTAAAAACACACACACTTTTAATTTTTTTCAGCTGTCATGCCCACTTTAGTGAGTCTACATGTGTGGGTATGCCATAAAAGCTCAGTGGTGGTGGCAGATGTCCCCTTTGAAATATTTCATCTGCTGCTGAGGGGGGTAGGGGTGGAGGGGGACACATGGGGGAGTGTCACTTTGGTGCCACGAACACCATTCCTTCTGAAGGCTTTAACACAGGACAGCTCCTCTGGGGCTACTGCAAGCCTGCCTGATGTCACTACAGCAAATTGTATGGGAAGCAGAGCAACATACAAATGTGGCAAAGATTAAGAAAAAGGAGGAATTCTCAATAATAATATCCTCCCATAACCCTATTAAGACCTAAAAGAACTATCTTTAAAAATAATAAGTGTTATCATAAAATTTTTGCTATGGGAAAAAGAATGACTGTTTCAATTGGCAAATTTCTATATGTATTGGGATCTCATGTTTTCTAGAAAGCCAAGTCACTCCAGCCCACTTTGATCTTTCCCTTTTCTAAATTCCTATAGCATTTTTAATTTAATTTGTAATTTACATTTTAAGTTTAATTAATTTAAAGACCAAGTGCTTTACCATGAAATGTAAACTTTGTTTAATTTTTCTTTAATTGTTTTGTGTTACTTTTGCCCTCTCTCTCTGTATTTCCCCATATTCTTCCATTATTTTAGTGTTTTAATTGTTGATATTCAGTCCTTTCAGTCACATCCACCTCTCTGTGATGTGTGTTTTCTTGGCAAAGATACTGAAGTGGTGTGCCATTTCCTTCTCCAGCTCATTTTACAGACAAGGAAACTGAGGCAAGTAGAGTTTGCCAGGGTTACACAACTAGTAACTATCTGAGACCAGAATTGAGCTTAAGACGATGAATCTTCCTGCTTCTAGATCTAAACACTGCACACAGTAGCAACACACAGTAGTCTCTCAATAAACACCTGATTAATTTGATGCAATGCAATCTTTAAGACTTCATCTATGTTTGGAATGAGATAGTCCTATAATAAGAACCTTTTAGAATTTCCAGCAAGTAGTCACTCAAAAGCAAAGAATCCAGATTACAAATTCTTTAGAAGGAAGGATTGATTAGTTTTTGTCAGTGTCTTTGCACAGGGCTTGGCCCATACTGTGTGCTGAATAAATGCTTGCTGATTGATTAACTCCTATAGCTAATATAGACAGGAAACTGTATATGGGCAGGTATATTAAAAACTAAAATCAAATTGGTATACTGGGAAAATAGTTGGCTGTGATACCAAAATATTGGAGTCATTCAATTTACCAAATATAATTTTAATTTGTTCTGAGGAGCAGGTCCCATACTTTCATAAACCTTTGCCTTGCATCTCAAAGATTATTGCATATTGAACCAACTGAATGTTTCAAGATTTCCTATTTCATTTCTTTTGGCAACATCCTAGACCAGTGGTCTCAAGTAGAAACAGATCTTAGCAGGCTGAATATTGACTTTAAAAAACCACAAATTAATATTATACATATTGAACAATAACTTTATTTTGTTAAATATTTTCCAAACTTAATCTGGTTCAGGCTTCATTCAGGATTTTTATGGGTGACTTGCTGGCTCATGAGTCACCAATTTGATATCTCTGTCCTAGACTATGAACAAGCTAAGTGATTAACCCACAATTGAACACCACTTTCAATTGAATTTTTAAATCTTAGAATCAGAAGATACCATAGAGATTTTCCAATTCAATTTCACGTTGTAACTATCTTTTTTACACTATCCCTGCACAGTGGTGATTCCTTCTCCTCAGAGATATTACACTATTTCAAGAATCATCTCAATCCACTTTGAGATAACTAATTTCTAGAAAGTTCATGTTTATATAAAAAAGATTTTTGTTCTTTAGCTTCTATCCATTGGTCTTGATTTTTCCCCCCATGTACATGTATATAACAATCTGTTAGTTTTGCATCTTCTCCCCTTATAGACAAACATGATCATTTTAGGAGATGGCATTTGAGACTAACTTTGTGAGTTAACTGATTTCAGAAGAGCAGGCTTTTGGATATCTAAATTTTGAAGTCAAACCCAAGGAGCAAGAGTGACCTATTGGAGTGACCTTTGGAATTCTGTCCAGCATTAGTTGAAAAAAGGAATTTTCAAGCAATGTAAAAACTAAGTTGAGTGTGCCCCAAGGTGTTGGGCGAAGAGGTTTGGACATTTGTTCTTTCTATATCTTCAATGTAAATGTCACTTTTTAAAAGCTAATTGAAAAACCAACACAAAACAATGTGTTCCTTTTTCCTTATTCAGGCACTTGAATATTGGAAGACAACTGTTAGACCTCTTGTTATGTCCCCATGGTTTCCAAGGGTGACCTTCCTTCACCAATTCCTTTAATCATTCCTTATAAGACATAGTTTCCAGATGCCTCCTTATCCTAGTGTAATCTAGTCCAGACATTTTTTAACAATTTCATCAGATTATTGGCGCATATTGAGTATATGGTTAATCAAAACTTAGATTTGTTTTAGATAAGAATATATACCAAATTCTCCCACAATTCACAAATGAACTTTTTAATCCAAAGAAATTTGGAGACAAATTACATCTATCTCTGCTATGTTTTATTTTATTATATTCAGTCTACTATATCATTTTGATTTTGTTATTTGTCATATTCCTTCCCTACCTCAGCCTCCCTCTTATTCTTCCCCACCTATCCAAGTTTTTGTTTCATATGCAAAATAGGATTAAAATAAAATGTTTAGATTTTTCCTTTTCTCTTTTCTTTTTTTTTTTTTTTCTTTTTGGCTAACTCATGGATGAAAATTTTTAACAAGATAGTACCAAAGACAGAACTTTATGATATTTTAAAATTAATTTTATAATTATAATATTTTTGACAGTACATATGCATAGGTAATTTTTTACAACATTATCCCTTGTACTCCCTTCTGTTCTGAATTTTCCCCTCCTTCCCTCCATCCCATCCCCTAGATGGCAGGCATTCCCATACATATTAAATAGCTTATAGTATATCCTAGGTACAATATATATGTGCAGAACTGAATTTTGTTGTTGTTGTTGTTGTTGTTGTTGCAAAGGAAGAATTGGATTCGAAAGGTAAAAATAACCTGGGGAGAAAAACAAAAAATGTTAACAGTTTATATTCATTTCCCAGTGTTCCTTTTCTGGGTGTAGCTGATTCTGTCCCTCATTGATCAATTGGAATTGGATTAGCTCTTCTCTATGTTGAAGATTTCCACTTCCATCAGAATACATCCTCATGCAGTATTATTGTTGAAGTGTATAATGATCCCCTAGTTCTGCTCATTTCACTTAGCATCAGTTGATTTAAGTCTCTCCAAGCCTCTCTGCATTCATCCTGTTGGTCATTTCTTACAGAATAATAATATTCCATAACATTCATATACCATAGTTTACCCAACCATTCTCCAATTGATGGACATCCATTCAACTTCCAGTTTCTAGCCACTATGAAAAGAGCTGCCACAAACATTTTTGGCACATACAGGTCCCTTTCCCTTCTTTAGTATTTCCTTGGGATATAAGCCCAGTAGTAGCACTGCTGGATCAAAGGGTATGCACAGTTTGATAACTTTTCGGCATAATTTCAGATTGTTCTCCAGAATGGCTGGATTCTTTCACAACTCCACCAACAATGCATCAGTGTCCCAGTTTTCCCACATCCCCTCCAACATTCATCATTATTTGTTCCTGTCATCTTAGCCAATCTGACAGGTGTGTAGTGGTATCTCAGAGTTGTCTTAATTTGCATTTCTCTGATCAGTAGTGATTTGGAACACTCTTTCATATGAGTGGAATTGGTTTCAATTTCATCATCTGAGAATTGTCTGTTCATATCCTTTGACCATTTATCAATTGGAGAATGGCTTGATTTCTTATAAATTAGAGTAAATTCTTTGTATATTTTGGAGATGTGATCTTTATCAGAACCTTTAACTATAAAAATGTTTTCCCAATTTAAAACTTTATGATATTACATAAGATACATTTGTCCAGGTATACAGATATATTATCCAAAACACTCTAAATTATACCTTTAATAAATCCAATTAACAGCTCAGATTTTCTTATCTCCTTACTTAGGATATTATGAGAGAATAAGACAAGTACTTTTTGGAAATCAAGAATCATTCAAGATACATAAAATAAGCCCTGTAACTATGAAATTCAATCAGTTATTAACTAAAACAACAGAAGGAATATAGAACTTGTTGTTCCTAAGAAACTTCTTACCTGAGAAGTTAGATGGAAGGACAAAGAATGCATCTGCTATCCAGACTCTTCTCTACTTTTTTAAGGTTATCCTCATATTTAAGAAATACTAAAAAGCAACAAAGAATGAATAAAATGGCTACTTGAATTAACATTTCTCTAGACCCAATCCAATTTATTTAGGCACTAAGTGGAACAGTGGATAAAGCACCAACACTGGAATTAGAGAGAGCTGGGTAAAAGTCCAATTTTTTCAGACACTTGTTAATTGTGTAACCCTAAAAAAGTCATTTATTTCCACATGCCTTAGTTTCCTTACCTGTAAAATTAGCTGAAGAAGGAAATATAAAATCATTTCAATGTTTTTGCCAAGAAAACTCCAAATGGAGTCCCAAAGACTCAGATATAACTGAATAACAACAATCCAGTTTTTTCAGCTTCACTTCTCTCTGGTTTGGGGAGAATTCACATGTCCTGGAGTTCTTTATAGTTCTTTATCTAACTCAGTTTGGGATTTTGCCACTCTGTGATAGCTTAGTAATGGCATATAGGATTATAGCACTAGCAAGAAAGAATTTTAGATACCATCTTCTCTGACATCTTCATTTTACAGGTGGAAAAATTGAAATAACTAGAGGTTGTGGCACAGGTCACACAGGTAATAAGAAGAGATATTTGAATCCAGATCCAGAGACCTCATAGTCAGTGCTCATTGCACTATTCTCCACTGATTTCCTAGCTTCAGTGTCTACCTATTGAGTTAGATCCCTGTGTTGAGCAAATATCAGTTCAATCTTTGAGCAACCTTAAATGAAAAGGTTTCTCTAAAGCCCTTTTGACTGGGCATTATAGTTGGTGCAACTATACACTAGAGTTGGTTCAAATACACTAAGACTTAAGAATCAATGCCAATGAGACCTTACCAGTAGCCTAATGTTGTCTAGTTCAATAGAGATACAAATCTATTGGACTTATTGAACTATACAATATAAAAGTGGGCATTCAACATACTGTACACTGCTTCTTATCTGTCAGGGTCATAGGGATGCTTTGAATATTCCCCAAGATGTTTCCCTAGTATACCAGCAGGTTGGAAAATGCTTGAGTCTGGAATCATAGTACAGGATATAAGTATAAAAACTCTTTATGGTGATTTAGGAACCACATTGCTGAGTTTCCCTGATCAATAGAGGGTTCAGTAGAAAATTGATAATTATATCAAAGACATGCCAAAACGACTTATTTTAATAAGACAAAAAACATAAAGCTCACAGGGCTCTTTTATTTAGATATTCAGCACGTATATATATTAGTCAAATTTAGGCATTAAAAAATAAATTTAGATATTATAGATAAAAATAGTACTATTAGATGGATATTAAATTATATGAAAAAAAACAGAGAAACTAGGACTGAAACTACAGTTATTTTTTTTTAAGTTTCCTATTTAAATAAATTGGAATATGGGTTGGAGTCCTACCATTTTATCAAAATTTAAAAAAAAATGGCTTTGTGTACATCATGAATAGGTCAAGGTATTAAGAGAGAATGTAAGAAACTACAACTTACTTCTTACTATGCTAATGATACCATTCATTATCTGAATAATGAGTGATTTATAGGCTCTAGTTTACTCAAATATGTGTTAACAAATATGCAAAGATTTATTAAATACAAACTTACAACACAATATATTGGAAAGATACGAAAATAACTAAAATTATATCTTTGCCCTCAAAGAATTTAAACTTTGTTAAAGGATAAATATAATACAAATATAATACAAATTAAAATATTTTGAGTGTATAAAAGAGAGGCAAAATATCAGTTTGAATGAGAAATAAATCACTTTCAAAAGGGAGGAAAGAATCATATATTGTGCAAAGTAGTTCACTAAATAGCTATCTGTAGATTATATGAATTCATTTAAAATATGTCATAACTATTCCTTTCAAGGACTATAATATTTCACTTCTACCTCTTAGGATATTTCGTTTTGTCAAAATTGTCACTATCTGCATGAGGCCTTTCCTGGTATTCCCCAAACTGCTTTATCTACTTACATATTTACCTGCACCCCCTTCCCATTTTTTTGTAAATTTTTTCCTAATTATGTACATCTTTACACACATATATGCTGAATAGAAGTTTAGGCAGAATATAAGTTGTCTTGAGTATTTCTTGCTTACTTTTGTTTGGGGTTTTTAGCATTCAGCATAACGCCTAGCATACAATTGGCATATAATAAATACTTATTGATTGTTAGTAACTGAGGTCATGGTTTCATCACGTCTATATTTATCTTGGCATCTTTTCCTACATTATTTTACATCTAATACACTTTACTAAGTTTCAACTGAGGCATTTCTTTGAATTTTTATTGCATTTCTGAACTCCAAGTTTACTTAGCTAGATGTTCTTAATTAACAACAAAGAGAATCTGGTAGGCCTGTACATTTCTATTTCTATCTATGAATAAAAAAAAAATACTAAACTATACAGCTTTCATGGAATATTTAGCTTTAGGTTTTCCACTGGGTCTCTAAGAATATATTTCTCTAAAGTTAGGCAGAGGAACCAATATTAATTTTTATGATGCTTAGGGGGTTAGAGTAGGTAGAAGACCACCAAGAAGGGGATATAGTTTCATTTCTGTGGGTGTGACTAGGAGGGAGGCACTAAACATCAGTATTTTTTGGTCAATGAACTGAGAATTAAGTGTCACACAATTGAGTTACATATATGTAAATATATTTTTCCTCTGTTTAATTTTGAAAAACATAAATGAATTTAAAATTTCTTGCCTTAACATTTGAAGTTCTAATTGTTCATAAATATCCAGTTGAATGTATCTCATTAGCTTTTTTTCTCATTAGCTTTTTTTTTTTTTTTTTCTTAACCACCATATAGGGAGCTCTAGATGAGGAACTTACTCTATCAAAACAAATCAGCACTTTTAATTTTACCTTTTAATCTAAAACAGTTACTCAGAAATTGTGTCAAGCTCCAATAGAAATAAACAGGAACCACTAATCTGTACAACAGGATCCCCATGGTCCACATATTGACTAAGCTTTAAAATATAATGTTAATTGTTTAATTTTTTTGTTTATTTTTTAGATGTTTCTCAATTATATTTTAACCTGGCTCAGCTGCATTTGTGAATGTTGGGCAGTGTGTTTGGCCCAAAGCAGTAAGAAAAGTGACCTTCCTAGAGCTCCATGCTGATAGATGTTGAGGCTTCCTGATTCTGGAGCCAACTTTCTAACCTTTGTCATGCCGATTCTCTAAACATACTTGAGTACATCCACATCCACACATCCACACAAACTCAGAGTCTCACAACTGGAAACTTGAACCCAGGTATTCTTTACTCTATTCACTGTGCCATGCTGATTCCCTCATTCCTAAAGAGACTTTAATTTTTCCCTCTAGAGAATTTAATAATAGTTAGAAGAACAAAAGGAAAAACATCTGTTCTTCTATAATTTGCCTTAAATCTCTTGCATGTATAAAGTTCATGTCAAAATTGCTGTGAAGTAACTGCTTCCTTTTAAACACTATCCCACTTCTGAAAAAGAATTTTAAGCCAATATTTCAAAAGACTCATGAATTCATAGTTTTAGGTATCCTTCTTTTAATGTCAAATGCAAACATCCATTTTTTATTATATAGTGAGTCAGGAATTGTTGTGGCAAAAAATAAATAAATTAAAAATTTTAAAAATTAGCACCTAATAGTCATTCTTCTGATGCCTAACATTTCTAGGTCTGGCCAAGCTTGGTCTCCCTCTACAAGAAAACAATCAATTGTGGGACCTATCCATAGAGCTTTGCCTGCTTGTTAAGACTGGTCAAAGTTAATGTTTCCCTGGCAACCAGAATCATCTTCATAATACAATGAGGAGGTCAAATAGGTCTGTAATAGATGTTGATAGGAGAGAACCATTTATGAAATATTAAGATAGAAAATAGATAAATAAGAGACCTTCATCTTCCTTCTTCTCATGGTCTAATAGGAATAAAAAAAAATAAAAGAAATTTCACATCTGCAATTTTCAGGTTATGTGACCTTGAATCTATTATATCTCTAAGTTTCAATTTCCTCACCTATATAAATGTAATATTAATCCTTATGAGACCTACTTCACAAGTTCTTGTTAGGAAAGAATTTTATATTTTTTAAAGAGATGTATAAGTAAATGTAGATTTGGGTGGTGATGAGGTGGGACCAGTCTAGATTTGTGATTTTATCCATGGGGTGAATTCTCAGTATGTAAATTCTCTTATAAATGCAGACTAACATCTCTCTTACAACTTAAATTCTTAGAGATGTTTCTACATGATTAGGAGGTTAATTGACTTAACTATTGTCATATAGTTAGAAGCTATCAGAGGAAAGATTTGAACAGATATTTTCCTTGTGCCAAAGCTAATACTCCAGTTGTTTTGTGTTGGGGTTGTTCTTATTGTTAAATTATAAATTTAAAATAATTAGTTCCACACATAAAACACTTTTGAGAAACAAATCTGGGACATGAATAACCTTATCTACTCAAAGAACCCTATTTTGCCCCAACTGTAAGATCTGTCACTATTGCATGTTCTTCCCTTTCTCACAGGCTATCATTTAATCAATCAGCAATTATTTATTCAGTGATTACTCTGTTTCAAGCTCTGTGTTAGGTGCCAGAAACAAGGATGAGGAATAAAAAAATTTAATTGGATTATCACCTCACTTGTCTCTCAGATTAAGTGCAGTGATGCAAACCCAGCTATCTTCTTCTGATTGCTCATTGACATCTAATAGAAATCATTACACAAGTGTAATTATGAACCAAAGAGACAACCTGGCATTATGGCTAGACCTGATCTTGCAGCTAGATAGGCCTGAACTCAAATCCTTTCACTGATACGTCTGGCTATGTGACCCATCTCCCATCACTTTATGAAACTCTTTAGGACTTAAGACTATTATGGTATAGACAAAGTGATGACTATAAAAGTACTTTCCTTATACCAATGTAATCACTAATCCAGTTTCTACCTTAATGTCAATATAATTATACCATCTTCTATAGTATTCATCTTGTCTACTTTGTAAATTCTTGCTATCTAGGATAATTTTCAAATAAACAAATCCAAATCCCATAATAACCTATTATAATGTCATGAAACTATCAAGTATACAATAAATATTTCATAATGAATATAAAAATCTGAACTAATCTTATCCTTGAATTTGAAGTAAATTCAGTTCTACAACACTATCCTATTTTCAAGCACTTTACTAGGTAGATTAATTGTTTCCAGGGCTTTCATCTTATTACCCAAACCCAATATAAGCCTTATACCTAAATTATATCACATTTCATTTTTTTAAAAAAAAAGTCTTCAGATTCCCAACTTCCAAAAGTCTGCTTAATCTAAAATTCTATGGTAGTTGTAGTAGTAGTAGTAGTAGTAGTAGTAGTAGTAGTAGTAGTAGTAGTAGTAGGGTTATTAGTGATGGTGATAGTAATAATAGTAATAGTGTTGTTGCTAGTAGTAGTAGAGGTAGTAATAGTAGTAGGTAGGGTTAGTAGTGGTGGTGGTAATAGTTTTAGTAATAGTAATAGTGATGGTGATAGTAGTAGTAGTGGTAGTAATAGTAGTGGTAGTAGTAATAGTGATAGTGGTGGTGATAGTAGTAGTAAAGGTTGTAATAGTAGTAGGATTAGTAGTGGGGTAGTAGTAGTAGTAGTAATAGGAATAGTAGTGGTTTTAATAATAGTGATAGTGTTGGTGGTAGTAATAGTACTAATAGTAATAGTGTTGGTGATAGTAGTAATAGAGGTAGTAATAGTAGTAGGGTTAGTAGTGGTGATAGTTGTAGTAGTAATAGTGATGGTGATAATAGCAATAGTAGTAGTAGTAGTAATGGTGGTGGTGATGGTAATGATAATGGTACTAGTAGTAGTAATAGGAATAGTAGTAGTAGTAGTAGTAGTAGTGATAGTGGTGGTGGTAGTAGTAGTAGTAGGGTTAGTAGTAGTAGTAGTAGTAATAGTAATAGAAGTAGTAGAGGTAGTAATAGTTGTAGGGTTAGTAGTGATAGTAGTTTTAATAATAGTAATAGTGGCAGTGATAGTAGTAGTAGTGGTAGTAATAGTAGTAGGGTTAGTAGTGGTGGTAGTAATAATAGTAATAGTGATGGTGATAATAGTAGTAATAATGGTAGTGGTGATGGTAATGGGAATGGTACTAGTAGTAATAATAGGAATAGTAGTAGTAATAGTGATAGTGGTGATGGTAGTAGTAGTAATAGTAGTAGTTAATAGTAATAATTTTTTTTTCAGTTGAGTTCAACTTTTTGTGATCCCATTCAGAGTTTTCTTTGCAAAAATATTGGTTTGCCAATTTGTTTTCCAATTCATTCTACAGCTGAAACAAATGGAGTTAAATGATCATAAAAGTAATGTGTCTGAGGCTTTCCAACCTAGGTCTTCCTGACTTTGGCTCAGCACTCTTTCCACTAGCTGCCCTCTATGTAAAAAAAAAAAAAAAAAAAAAAAAAAAAAAAAAAAAAAAATGCCAGAGTCTTTTTAGGACTCAAATTTATGTTTGAGTCTGTTCTTATTAGGTGGTGTCATAAGACTTTGTAAGTAAAGGTCTCTTCATACACTGGTTACTAATAACTTCAGGAAAGGCCATCCTTTGGCTAGTTTTGTAAATAAGCCTCTTTTTGATTGATGATTAAATTTCTATTTATCTTTTCTCATCTTCTCCATGAAGCTTTCTATGGTTATTGAGTCAATCATGATGTTCTGTCTCAGTTCACATATCACTTTGTTTGGCAATTTCCTTATAAATATATATATATATATATTATATTATATTATATTATATTATATTATATTATATTATATTATATTATATTATATTATATTATATTATATTATATTATATATATTATATATATTAAATAAATATATATAAACTATATATCATTGTATATTATCATTATATGCACATTTCTTTAAAACCAAGCATAAGCTTCTTGAAGGTAGAGATTATATCATCTCATTTTTGTTCCCTAACACCCGCTACTATATTTTTCATATAGTAAGTGATAAATAAATATTTGTGTTCTTTAATATATTGAAAAATGAAAACAGTAATATGAATATTAATAAATATGAATTTTATAGAATATATATAATCAATAAGATAGCAATTTAAAACTAAAAATAAATTTTAAAAAGTTAGTTTTTTGCCCAAATTTGTTTTGTTTCTGCTTTTTCAACTATTAATTATTTTTCAACTAAACCTGTTTTGTACATTCAAGACTGTCTCAATTTTACCCCATTTTCTTCCTTTAGAATTGAAAAGTCAAATAAGCAAATAAATATAAATACACCAGGGCACCTAGGTGGCGCAGAGGATAGAGCATCACCCCTGAAGTTGGGAGGAACTGAGTTCAAATCGGGCCTCAGACACTTAATACTTCCTACCTGTGTGACCTTGGACAAGTTATTTTTGCCA